>NW_025231738.1:0-10806 GCF_018294505.1 Triticum aestivum | reverse complement strand
ACGGCAGATCCTTTTCCATTTCACCCAACGAGTAACAGCACTCCCTACTATATTATTTTCCTTACTCTTTTTTGACTTTGCCATGTCAAGCTGTACCCACAACACAAAAGAATAAAATCACTCTTCAGAACTCATTGATGCATGATACAGACAAGCAATACTTTGATGTAAGACAACCGTATGAGGATGGAATATGTAAGAAAAACAGGATGGCATGACATATTCACAGCTACGATGTGCAAACTAAGTAGAAAGATTTCAAGAAAATAGAAGTAGTGCAAGCTAGACACCATATGAAAGATGCAACCAATATTACTCTGCCAAGTTAAAAGTGTCTTGTCATAAGTGGCAATTCGAAAAATTAGAAGCAGTACAACGTAGAAATCAATGCAAGATGCAACCACTATCAAACTACCATGTTAAAAGCGTCCAATCATGAGTGACTGATGCAGGATACACAACAGCAGTACTTTGATGTAAGAACATGGTATGATAGATAGATGAAGTGTATTCTAGACACAGAAAGCCATGTCATATGCACATGTATAACGTATAAACTCGGCAGGTGCAATTTAATCAAAATAGGAGAAATACAGGCTAGACAACATAGGCAACATGAAACCAATTATCACACTGTCAACTTAGAGCAAGCACCTGCGATGGTGGAGTATGGGAGATGAACTCATCATGTAGTGTCAGGACCCCGATCCTAAGTCACACCGATCTAGCATGTAACACATCATATCACTTTGCGGCCTCACGCACGGTATTCCCACGGGTGCCACCTTACCTGGCCCAGGACCGTTTGCGCATTTTGGCTCACGTATATGATAGTGCCGCTAGCATCCATATGACAAAGAACCCGGGCTGACATGGCTAGTCGTGAACCCAAAGTGGCACTAACTTACAGGGACAGGCATACATGACCCAACAACGAACGTGTCGGTCATCAGCGAGTGAATCCGGGCTATAACAACTGGGCTAGCAGGACTCCGGTAAACCGGGCTGTAGCAGGCTAACAGGACTCCGATAGACACCGCGTGACATTTCCCCGAAGGGACAGACACAGGAACGAAGAAGGACACATGCCGGCCAGCCTAAGTGTTCCGGAGCAGTAGCAAGCTACCATGGCTCAGTGGAAGCACTAGGAGACATTTCCCGGTAAGAGAGGCTACCAAGGATAAATAACTAGGTTGTCAGATCCCACACATACCAAGCATTTCAATAACATACACACAATATGCTCGATATGTGCAAATACAACATGGCATCACAACATGACTCTATGACTCAAGTATTTATTCAGTAGGCTCCGAGGAGCGAGATATTACAAACATGAGTCTCATGACCCAACATTCAGAGCACACAAGTCAAGCACAAGCGAAAGATTAACAGTCTGAGTACAGACATCTACAAATGAAAAGGGCTGAGAAGCCTGACTATCTACCAGATCCTGCCGAGGGCACAAGATCGTAGCTGAGGTAACAAGCTAAACGTCGAAGTCCAGGTGGAACTACTAGCCAGACTGAAGTCTCTCTGCAAAAACATAAATTAAGCAACGTGAGTACAAATGTACCCAACAAGACTTACATCAGAACTAACTATATATGCATCAGTATCAACAAGGGGATGGTGGGGTTTAACTGCAGCAAGCCAGCTTTGACTCAGTGGCTAACCTGAACTACGACTGCAAGTAACTCTTTTGAGGTGGCGCACATGAGTCCACATATTCACCATATCAATACACCACTATGGATCCGCTCCCGTCTCCCTATGAGAACGCCATCCATAGCACTCACGCTTATCTTGCGTATTTTAGAGTATCCACTTTCACTTGTCTATGAACTGTACAGGCAAACCAGAAGTCCTTTTCCGTGGACACAGCTATTCGAATAGATCATATTAACCCTGCAGGGGTGTACTTCTTCACACACGCTCTCACCACTTACCGCCGTTTACACGACATGTACTCGGCAACCTTCAAGCGGAAGCCCAGCGAGGGTGTCGGCCACGACCTGACTAACCACACAAGTCTCTCGTCCAGGTTTATCGCCTATTCGGGTTCCATCCGCAAGGAGATCCGGCCGGGGTGTCGCTCACGGCCCCAAACGATGTGTGCAGGGTTCCCAAGTCCACCATCCGGGTTCCACTTGGTACACCGGGCCACTGTGCCTAGTCTGTCCCAAGCCCACCTGTACCGGGTGCCACTTGGTAGACTACTAACACTACCTACAAACACAAGAAACTAGTTGCAACTCCTGGACAGAGATCAGGTTGATTAATAAGTCGAGAGGGGCACTTAAGCATTCCAATGCGTGGTAGTAGCTGTTCATGGATCACAAACACAGAACTCAGTTCCTAAGGACGGCTTCAATGAGACAACCCACCATGTACTCCTACATGGCCTCTCACCGCTACCTTTACCAAATCGTGTTCACACACTTAGCTCACACACAGTAGGACATGTTTACACACCTCCAATTCATCCCCGATGAATCAGACCTGAGTCAACTCTAAGCAGTAGCAGGCATGACAAACAAGCATGAATGAGTAGGCACAACAGGGCTCAAACAACTCCTACTCATGCTAGTGGGTTTCATCTATTTACTGTGGCAATGACAGGTCATGCAGATAAAGGGGTTCAGCTACCGCAGCAAGTAACACATTAATCATTGTTGTCCTAATGCAGTAAAAGAGAGCAGGATCGAGAGAGTGGGATTGTATCGGAATGAACAAGGGGGTTTTGCTTGCCTGGCACTTCTGAAGATAGCATTGAGTCTTCATCAGTGCCAATGTTCACAACGTCGGAACATCGTCTACCGAGAGGGGACAAGCACCGACAAACAAAGAAGAAACACAATCAATGCAATGCACAATATGATGCATGATCATGACATGGCAATATGCTGTGGTTTGAGCTAATGCAACTAGCAACAGATTAAATGAAGTTGGTTTGAATCCAAAATTCCAATCCAAACTCCATATGTGAAGGTTTAAATGCCATTTATGCAAATTGCCATATACAGCAACCTTAGGTTATTCAAACATGCATGAAAATGGTACAGATGGATAGATTGGATTTTTCTGATCATTTTTCATATATAAATTATTTCATTTGGAGTTACGGTTGATTTTCTATGATTTTTAGAAGTTTAGGACATTTTCTGGAATTTCCTGAATAAACTTAAATCCAGAAAATGCTTTATTGCGTCAGGGTGACGTCACTGTGATGTCAGCAGGGTCAACAGGGCTGGTCCAGGTCAAACCTGACCAGTGGGGTCCACTGGTCAGTGACTCAGGGCTAGTTAGAGTCGCTGACATGTGGGCCAGGTCAAAGTCCACGTCAGCTTGGTCAAAGCTGACGCGTGGCCTACTGTTTTAAATAACTAATCTAATTATTTTTGTTAAGCAATAAACTAACAAGTGGGTCCCACTGTCAGCGTCTAGTGTTAGACTAACAGGGTTAGTTAGCCCTAATCTAATGACTGCCACGCGAGCTAACCGGCGATTAGCCGCCGGTGCTAAGCAGGATGCGGCGGCGCTCCTCGTCCGACCATCTCCTGCGACGAGAGCTCATGCGGCTGGGCTCTACGGATGCAGCGCGTCGAGGCGCATCGGTTAGTGGCCGTGTATGGTGCCGGGGTGGACTACAGCGTTGATGTCAAGGACGACAGCGGCGGCCGGAGCTCGGCTAAGCGCGGGCGCGGTGCTGCAGCTCGTAGGCGAGTGAACGGAGGTGCTAGGCAGCACCTAAAGGGCAGCAGGAGCACGTCGGAGCTACTACGCGAGGCGGAGGTGCTCGGGGGCACGGAGCTCGCCGGCCATGGCGGACGGCGGCTTCGGGTGCTCGCGGGGCAGCGGCTACGGGGCACACGTGAGAGAGAGATGTGAGGGAAAAGAAAGAGCGGCTCACGGAGGACTCGCAGAGCAGCTCAAAGGGCTCGGGGAAGCTTTGGTTGCCGCGAAGACGACGACGGCAATCCACGGCGGCCGAGGCCGAAGACGATGATTGTGGCGTCACTTCGGGCATCCCACAGGCGCGAGCTTCGTCTTGGGGCTCCGTGGCGTCTAGGTGGAGCCTCTGGACAGCACGGAGAGGCGAGGGAGAGGCGATGGCCGCGGTTGTGCTCGGCGGTGGCGACGACAGTGCTCGGTGGTTGCGTGCGGGAGAGCCAGAGGAGGAGAGGGAGAACGGCGAGTGAGAGAGAGGGAACAGGGGCTTTGAGTCGTCTCTGCGGCGCCGCTAGAAGGGGCCTGGGAAGCAGGAGGTGGCCAGAGCAGCGTCGGCGCTCGCCACGCACCTGGTTGTCCTCCTGGCAGAGGAGGAAGATGACAAGGGGGCGCTGGTGGGCTGGGCCGCCAGCTGGGCTGCCATCAAGCTACAGTAGCGGGCCGCAGGTGGGTGCAGGTAAGTCCTTCTGCTCTATTTTATATTTTCTATTTTGTTTTCTATTTTCTGTAATTGTGTTTGGCTTTATTAAAAATGCCAGGGCATTTCCAAAAATCATGAAACTGCTCAATGTCACTGTTTGGAATATTTCCACCAGCAAACATTTCAGTTTGTGATTATTTGAGCATTTAAATATTATTTAGCAATTAAATGCCCAAATGCAAATACCGTAAGATTTAATTCAAAAATCCAGAATGGCCTAGAAAAATGTGCACCATTTTTGGGAGAGGTTCTAGACCAATCCAAAAATAATGAACTTTTCTGAAGAGCATTTTGGGTTCATTGAGAATAATTTTATTTGAACCTAGTTGATTTGATCTGGTGCTAGGGTTTGAGAAATCCCCATTTCAACTTAAATAAAATTTAAACATGATGCACACATGAAGGGCTAGTCTAGTGCATACCAGAACTAGGGATGTGACAACTCGCCCCCACTAAACAAGAACCTCGTCCCGAGATTCAAGCGTAGCGTAAGATGAAGGGGGAACACAAACTAACACAATCTTCACGATCCAGGTTGCACTTCATAGGGGCGTTGATTCGATCACCATCTTTGACTCGATGTCTTCCTCTGAGAACTCCAACTAACATGACAAGAAGAGGAAAGGAAAACTCTAGAAGAATTGATCTTCTCGAAGACCGAACAACTCAGGATCAACTCATGGGATGAGACATAGCAGCATCTCCCGAGCTGAGACACGAAGCATACATCTAGAGGAATGGAGTGGAACAGATGACGAAGGTTCACTAGGTAGACAACAATTCCACACTTATGAGGGTGGTGAATGGTTGTCAACGTAGCGAGGAGTTGAATTGCCATGATACCATAACGAGACATTTTAGAGGAGGTGACTCGTGGAGTCATCCCTTAAGTGGCAAAAAGAATTACCTTTGATTCAAAGATCATTGAAACTCTTTATACCGGCTTAAGGCAAATCACAAATGATCATTTGGAAGAGTTCGAAAGAGTGGCATACTTAGTTTGGAAAGGAAACTAGAGTTATAAGACAACTCGGCAAACGGAAGGCACAATCCAATGGATACCGGGGATATAACCTAGTGACTAAGCGTGCTCTCAAGAACTTGAGCATTTCCATATTCATTAGGGTCTTACCAACATCCGTGTCAAGGATCCTGGCAACACAACATACTACCATGACGAATGGTGATGGGGATGCCGATGCGAAGGAAGATAACACTTTCTCAGATTTCACCTTAGCGAGGCCAAGGGATCAAAATCTGGATGATTGACCAAGAAACATTTAGCACTCCGTTTCTAATGTTCTCCTTGATGTTCTACATACCACATTCATGATTAAAGCATTAACGTGGCCATCAAGTATAGGTCAGACTTCGGAAGAGAAAGGATTTATAAGGAACACTTCTAGAAAAGTCACATGAAATCCTTATAGAGAAGATGGGAAAATTGCTCATTCTAGATACTACAATGATAGATCTTCCGGCTAGGTGTGTCGGCCAACATCAACCTTGTCGGGACCTACATCATAGATCTTGGAATAGTTCCAACCATCATATCTGCCTGAGATTCAGATCTGGTTGGTAACAGGACATTTTAGACAGCATGTCTGGAAAAGAAAATTTGCAACACAAACCGAAGAGATGACGTTGCGAGATTCTCAAGAAAATGAACTACGATAGCATGCTCCAAAACATGAGCTGGTTCTGCTACAAACCTATGAACACGCTGTCCAAGACAAGCATGACCACGTAGTAGTCCTATAATTAAAACACTACCGAGTTCAAGTGGGGAACCATCATCGAGGATATCGAAGTCCTTGTATAAGTCTTGCTCTTAAGAAGGAACTTCTTCTCCTTGAACAAATCAATCAGTGGCTTGGTGTGCTAGGAATACATATAGAATGAAGGTTGCAAGTCTCCAAACCACAGAATACTTCGCATGTATACATGCCTGACTTGGGATGGTTCCAAAGAAAGCAACATTGACTTTCTCGAATCCACGGCGGCAACTTGCATCAAATGCACATGAATTAGAGGAAGTCACTTCTTTCATCAGGGCATGTGCTTCATGCATGGGACATGAAGATAATGCTTATAGAAATTTCCAATACTAGCTGGATGTTCAACAAAATTATGGAAAAGACAAGGATGTTGTCGATGGGCTCAACAACAATTCATCCAGGTTTCCATATAAATGGAATTCCATTATTATGTGAACAAGGTGATAGCACTGGTCATACCAAAGATATAATGGTGTATGCTCGAGGAAACAATCACGAGTAAGACAACATTACGAATATCGTTGGTTCTGATTTGACTTGACGATAGCCCATACTCAAATCAAGGTTTTGACGTGACAATAAACATATCAACTGATCACAAGGATCAACCAATGAATATATCATCTTTCTTCAACACACACTCACAAGGATATCCCTTTGGAATGAACTAAGTCAGGTAAGCTTTTATCTTCCAACTCTCCAAGTTGTTGTTTGGCTTAACCAACTAGCTCAGGGGTATCCCACACGGATTCTTGGAGAATGGGTGGTTTGGAGGAAACCCAACATGATCACGAACTCAACATAGCGGCCAGGTGACGACCTGGTGATACTTCCAAGAAGATATTCAGAAAATCACGAACCACCGATATGTTACTAAGCTCGAGAGCAATCTTGCTTTTCAGGGCGAGACGATATGATCAAAGAGCGAGGGATTGACACAATCTTAACTCATTTATCGAGGAGTGCACCAGAAATAAGGACTAGGTAGCACGATCAACCTTAGGGTGACGATTCAATAATCAACACGCTAAGGATGAGATTGTTGTCCATTAACTACCAAGCAACACGGTTGCTAGGAGTATTGATTTCACACATCATAGTTCACTTGTCGGCATTCCGGTTGCGATAACACGAAACCGAGGAATGAATAATGATGGCGAGAAGTATCACTGTATCAAGAATTCATAGGAGGGTGTGTAATTCCCATGATATTCTTGATATAAAGATGGTAACACTCCAAGGTGGAACAGAACAAAATCTGGATTAGTATTTTGATCTGCGGAGAATAGTGCCAATCTTCTCTGGATTAGCGTCGATTCCTCGTTCGGAAACGAGAAAACCGAGTAACTTGCCACCAGGAACTCCAAATGTGCACTTTGATGGATTGAGCTTGATATCATACCTTCTAAGGTTGGCAAATGTTTCGGCGAGATCAGCGAGCAGGTCGGAACCTTTTCGTGACTTGACAACGATATCATCCATATACGCTTCCACATTCCGACTGATTTGAGTGAGTAGACACTTCTGAATCATTCGCATAAATGTGGCTCCGGCATTCTTGAGGCCGAATGGCATGGTGATATAGCAGAAGCACCCGAATGGAGTGATGAAAGCTGTTTTTACCTCGTCGGGTCCGTACAGACGGATCTGGTGGTACCCGGAGTAGGCGTCTAGGAAAGACAGTCTCTCGCATCCCGCGGTCGAGTCAATAATTTGATCTATGCGAGGGAGAGGAAAATGATCTTTCGGGCAGGCCCGGTTGATGTGCTTGAAATCAATGCACATTCGGAGCGATTTGTCCTTCTTAGGAACCATGACGACATTAGCGAGCCACTCGGAGTGGTATATCTCTCGGATAAATCCTGCCGCCAATAGTCGAGCCACTTCCTCACCAATGGCTTTTCTCTTCTGGATGGCGGACCGCCGAAGATGTTCTTTGACTGGTTTTGCAGATGAGTCGACTCTTAGGCGATGCTCAGCCAGTCCCCTGGGAACACCTGGCATGTCAGCGGGCTTCCATGCAATAATGTCCCAGTTCTCACGGAGGAACTGGATGAGCGCTTCTTCCTATTTCGGGTCGAGTGTTGTGGAGATGTGGGTCGGAGCTGCATTGGGGTCGGTCGGGTGAATGTGAACAGGCTTCGTCTCACCGGACGACTGAAATGCAGACTCTGTGGCGGGTTTCTTGGATCGCAGCAAATCACTCGGATCTGCATTTTGCTTGTATTCTTCGAATTTGACCGCTGTCACCTGGGAATCGGCAATCTTTGAGCCCTTCTGAAAGCACTCTTCTGCCTTTTTCCGATCACCGGTGACAGTGATCACTCCTTTGGGGCCGGGCATCTTCAATTTGAGGTACACGTAACATGGTCGAGCCATGAATCGTGCGTAAGCTGGTCTCCCCAAAATGGCATGATATGCACTCTGAAAATCCACGACCTCAAACGTCAACTTTTCTTTGCGAAAATGTTTCGAATCACCAAACACCACGTCCAGAGCTATTTGGCCGAGTGACTCGGCTTTCTTCCCTGGTATAACTCCATGAAAGCTCATGTTACTGGTGCTCAGTCGGGACATCGGAATGCCCATTCCCTTCAGTGTGTCTGCATACAAAAAATTCAGCCCGCTTCCACCGTCCATCAGCACTTTTGTCAGTCGAGTGCCTTCGACAACTGGATCAACCACCAAAGCTTGCCTCCCAGGGGTGGCAATATGAGTCGGGTGATCAGATTGGTCGAATGTGATGGGTATTTGGGACCATTTCAGATAATTTGCTTTTGCCGGGGCAACCATGTTCACCTCTCGGTTAATGACTTTCAATCGACTCTTGCTTTCCACATCTGCAAAGATCATCAGAGTGGAGTTGATATGCGGATATCCTTCCTCACTGTCCTCCTTGTCTTCGGCCTTGTCCGACTCCTTCTCCTTGTCCTTAGACTGTTTTCCCTGAAACTGCTGGATCAGGAGTCGACATTGGCGAGTGGTATGCTTCGGGTAGATGATATTCCCCTCTTCGCCTTTCTTCGTGTGGATGTGACATGGCATATCCATTACGTCGTTCCCTTCTTTATCCTTTACTTTCTTAGGGTTCCAGGATCCTTTTGGTTTCCCTTTAAACTTTCCCTGAGTCACGGCCAGAGCCTCTCCAGGAGTTGCTGGTTCAGCCTTCCGCTTCTGTTTCCGACTGGTGTTTCCCTTTTCCGACTGACTCGGCTTGTGCTTGCCGCTTCGGAGTCGGTCTTCTTCTTCGCCGTTGGCGTACTTGGTAGCAATCTCCATCATCTGACTCAAGGTCATGTCACCGGTTCGACCAAATTTCAAACTTAATTCTCTGTTCTTGACGCCATCTTTAAAGGCGCAGACTGCCTGATGATCAGACACATTCTCCACAGTGTGGTGCAAAGTGATCCATCTCTGAATGTACTCTCTGAGAGTCTCATTGGTCTTCTGCACGCAGACTTGCAACTCTGTCAGTCCAGCTGGTCGCTTGCAAGTTCCTTCAAACATTCTGATGAACACTCGGGACAGATCTTCCCAAGTGTAAATGCTGCTAGGAGGTAATTGAGTCAACCATGCCCTGGCAGAACCTTCCAGCATGAGAGGCAAATGCTTCATGGCCACCTCGTCGTTCCCACCACCAATCTAAACTGCCACTCGGTAGTCCTCAAGCCAAGTTTCAGGCTTAGACTCACCAGTGAACTTGCTGACTCCTGCTGCCAACCTGAAATTGGGAGGGATAACTGCGGCTCTGATAGCTCTGCTGAAACATTCAGGACCAGAAACATGCACTCGACTGCTTGTGGACGCGTCTCTGTCAAGTCCGCCTCGATGGGCTCTGTTCCGGTCGACCAAACCTTGCACGATAATGGATTGCGCGTCGAAGCCTGGTTCTTTGGGGTCGACTGGAACTCTTCGCCCCGTACTGAACTGACACCTGTCATCTTGCTGCCGAGGAGCGTAAGACCCACCCCTCGGAGGGGAATTGGGCACTCGACGCCTATCATCTCGGTCGAGTCGGTCACCATATTGGTCTCGCCGATTCTCACGCCCTTCGCGCCGCGGAGGCGATCTGGTACTGTGAGCCAACTAAACCGTATTCGCAGCGACGGATCGACTGTGAATTCTGTTGCGCGACTGCGACACGGCCGAATTCTGATCTCCTGCTGCCCGGAGCAGATCCCTGATCTGCATCAAGCCTCTGCCAGCTTCCGACTGAGAAGGCTGGATGGACTCTGCTATACGGGTTGCAGCTGCTAAATTCTGGATTGGGGTTCGATATACCTGAGTCGGCGGGAAGAGTTGACGTCGACTGGTGTCGGGAACTCGTTGCCGCGCGCGCTCGTCGAGTGCTCGCTGAAGATTCTCCAGTCGAGTGCGTTCGGCCAAATTGGCCAAACGTGCCTCCCCCAAGGCGCGAGCCTCAGGGGTTTCTCCTGCGATGGGAGTACGCAGGGCATCCATGTTCCTGCGGCGAAGTTCCTCTCTTTGCAGAGAGTCGAGTGGCTCGGGCTGGTACTCTTCATGGTCTCGTGCGGGGTCGCCTCCGTCGCCTGCTCCACCATCACGGGCGAAGCCAGGGGGACTGCGGGGCCCGTC
>NW_025231737.1:10020-10809 GCF_018294505.1 Triticum aestivum | reverse complement strand
AAAAGGACGCAATCCTTCCTTTAGTTTGCTCATTCGCTTAATTAGTTACATCGAAGATCTAGACAGGAGGTCCTGTGTTCAATTCCCACAATGTTGATTTATTTTGACCCAATTATTTTTCGCGGTCTCTATGAAAGTACATAAAAGGCCCATCAACATAGAAGTACCTGACCCAGATTGACCAAACGAAAAGGACTAAACCATACCAAGAATACCTATTCCCTTTAATAGTAGGATAATTCCTTTTTTAATTTAGTAGCCCCAACACATTGAAGCCTATGGATCCTTCCTTTCAATATAGAAATCAACATAGAAGTACCTGGCCCAGATTGACCAAACGAAAGGACTAAACCAAACCAAGAAAAGGACGCAGTCCTTCCTTTAGTTTGCTCATTCGCTTAATTAGTTACATCGAAGATCTAGACAGGAGGTCCTATGTTCAATTCCCACAATGTTGATTTATTTTGACCCAATTATTTTTCGCGGTCTCTATGAAAGCCCATAAAAGGCCCATCAACATAGAAGTACCTGGCCCAGATTGACCAAATGAAAAGGACTAAACCAAACCAAGAATACATATTCCCTTTAATAGTAGGATAATTCCTTTTTTAATTTAGTAGCCCCAACACATTGAAGCCTATGCATCCTTCCTTTCAATATAGAAATCAACATAGAAGTACCTGGCCCAGATTGACCAAACGAAAAGGACTAAACCAAACCAAGAAAAGGACGCAATCCTTCCTTTAGTTTGCTCATTCGCTTAATTAGTTACATCGAAGATCTAGACAG
>NW_025231737.1:9283-9866 GCF_018294505.1 Triticum aestivum | reverse complement strand
AATTCCATTTTTAATTTAGTAGCCCCAACACATTGAAGCCTATGGATCCTTCCTTTCAATATAGAAATCAACATAGAACTACCTGGCCCAGATTGACCAAACGAAAAGGACTAAACCAAACCAAGAAAAGGACGCAATCCTTCCTTTAGTTTGCTCATTCGCTTAATTAGTTACATCGAAGATCTAGACAGGAGGTCCTGTGTTCAATTCCCACAATGTTGATTTATTTTGACCCAATTATTTTTCGCGGTCTCTATGAAAGCCCATAAAAGGCCCATCAACATAGATGTACCTGGCCCAGATTGACCAAACGAAAAGGACTAAACCAAACCAAGAAAAGGACGCAATCCTTCCTTTAGTTTGCTCATTCGCTTAATTAGTTACATCGAAGATCTAGACAGAAGGTCATGTGTTCAATTCCCACAATGTTGATTTGTTTTGACCCAATTATTTTTCGCGGTCTCTATGAAAGCCCATAAAAGGTCCATCAACTTAGAAGTACCTGGCCCAGATTGACCAAACGAAAAGGACTAAACCAAACCAAGAATACCTATTTCCTTTAATAGTAGGATAATTCCTTTTT
>NW_025231737.1:5380-6352 GCF_018294505.1 Triticum aestivum | reverse complement strand
CCCATCAACATAGAAGTACCTGGCCCAGATTGACCAAACGAAAAGGACTAAACCAAACCAAGAATACATATTCCCTTTAATAGTAGGATAATTCCTTTTTTAATTTAGTAGCCCCAACACATTGAAGCCTATGGATCCTTCCTTTCAATATAGAAATCAACATAGATGTACCTGGCCCAGATTGACCAAACAAAAAGGACTAAACCAAACAAAGAAAAGGACGCAGTCCTTCCTTTAGTTTGCTCATTCGCTTAATTAGTTACATCGAAGATCTAGACAGGAGGTCTTGTGTTCAATTCCCACAATGTTGATTTATTTTGACCCAATTATTTTTCGCGGTCTCTATGAAAGCCCATAAAAGTCCCATCAACATAGAAGTACCTGGCCTAGATTGACCAAACGAAAAGGACTAAACCAAACCAAGAAAAGGACGCAATCCTTCCTTTAGTTTGCTCATTCGCTTAATTAGTTACATCGAAGATCTAGACAGAAGGTCCTGTGTTCAATTCCCACAATGTTGATTTATTTTGACACAATTATTTTTCTCGGTCTCTATGAAAGCCCATAAAAGGCCCATCAACATAGAAGTACCTGGCCCAGATTGACCAAACGAAAAGGACTAAACCAGACCAGGAATACCTATTTCCTTTAATAGTAGGATAATTCCTTTTTTTAATTTAGTAGCCCCAACACATTGAAGCCTATGGATCCTTCCTTTCAATATAGAAATCAACATAGAAGTACCTGGCCCAGATTAACCAAACGAAAAGGACTAAACCAAACCAAGAATACCTATTTCCTTTAATAGTAGGATAATTCCTTTTTTAATTTAGTAGCCCCAACACATTGAAGCCTATGGATCCTTCCTTTCAATATAGAAATCAACATAGAAGTACCTGGCCCAGATTGACCAAACGAAAAGGACTAAACCAAACCAAGAAAAGGACGCAATCCTTCCTTTAGTTTGCTCAT
>NW_025231737.1:2015-2348 GCF_018294505.1 Triticum aestivum | reverse complement strand
TTTTGACCCAATTATTTTTCGCGGTCTCTATGAAAGCCCATAAAAGGCCCATCAACATAGAAGTACCTGGCCCAGATTGACCAAACGAAAAGGACTAAACCAGACCAAGAATACCTATTTCCTTTAATAGTAGGATAATTCCTTTTTTAATTTAGTAGCCCCAATACATTGAAGCCTATGGATCCTTCCTTTCAATATAGAAATCAACATAGAAGTACCTGGCCCAGATTAACCAAACGAAAAGGACTAAACCAAACCAAGAAAAGGATGCAATCCTTCCTTTAGTTTGCTCATTCGCTTAATTAGTTAAATCAAAGATCTAGACAGAAGGTC
>NW_025231737.1:696-2005 GCF_018294505.1 Triticum aestivum | reverse complement strand
CTTTTTTAATTTAGTAGCCCCAACACATTGAAGCCTATGGATCCTTCCTTTCAATATAGAAATCAACATAGATGTACCTGGCCCAGATTGACCAAACGAAAAGGACTAAACCAAACAAAGAAAAGGACGCAATCCTTCCTTTAGTTTGCTCATTCGCTTAATTAGTTACATCGAAGATCTAGACAGGAGGTCTTGTGTTCAATTCCCACAATGTTGATTTATTTTGACCCAATTATTTTTCGCGGTCTCTATGAAAGCCCATAAAAGGCCCATCAACATAGAAGTACCTGGCCTAGATTGACCAAACGAAAAGGACTAAAC
Organism: Triticum aestivum; assembly: GCF_018294505.1. Taxonomy (NCBI): domain Eukaryota; kingdom Viridiplantae; phylum Streptophyta; class Magnoliopsida; order Poales; family Poaceae; genus Triticum; species Triticum aestivum. The sequence continues at coordinate 1,684 of NW_025231737.1, read as the reverse complement.
CAAACCAAGAAAAGGACGCAATCCATCCTTTAGTTTGCTCATTCGCTTAATTAGTTACATCGAAGATCTAGACAGAAGGTCCTGTGTTCAATTCCCACAATGTTGATTTATTTTGACACAATTATTTTTCTCGGTCTCTATGAAAGCCCATAAAAGGCCCATCAACATAGAAGTACCTGGCCCAGATTGACCAAACGAAAAGGACTAAACCAGACCAAGAATACCTATTTCCTTTAATAGTAGGATAATTCCTTTTTTAATTTAGTAGCCCCAACACATTGAAGCCTATGGATCCTTCCTTTCAATATAGAAATCAACATAGAAGTACCTGGCCCAGATTAACCAAACGAAAAGGACTAAACCAAACCAAGAATACCTATTTCCTTTAATAGTAGGATAATTCCTTTTTTAATTTAGTAGCCCCAAAACATTGAAGCCTATGGATCCTTCCTTTCAATATAGAAATCAAGATAGAAGTACCTGGCCCAGATTGACCAAACGAAAAGGACTAAACCAAACCAAGAAAAGGACGCAATCCTTCCTTTAGTTTGCTCATTCGCTTAATTAGTTACATGGAAGATCTAGACAGAAGGTCCTGTGTTCAATTCCCACAATGTTAATTTATTTTGACCCAATTATTTTTCGCGGTCTCTATGAAAGCCCATAAAAGGCCCATCAACATAGAAGTACCTGGCCCAGATTGACCAAACGAAAAGGACTAAACCAAACCAAGAATACATATTCCCTTTAATAGTAGGATAATTCCTTTTTAATTTAGTAGCCCCAACACATTGAAGCCTATGGATCCTTCCTTTCAATATAGAAATCAACATAGAAGTACCTGGCCCAGATTGACCAAACGAAAAGGACTAAACCAAACCAAGAATACATATTCCCTTTAATAGTAGGATAATTCCTTTTTTAATTTAGTAGCCCCAACACATTGAAGCCTATGGATCCTTCCTTTCAATATAGAAATCAACATAGA
>NW_025231737.1:0-686 GCF_018294505.1 Triticum aestivum | reverse complement strand
ATACATATTCCCTTTAATAGTAGGATAATTCCTTTTTTAATATAGTAGCCCCAACACATTGAAGCCTATGGATCCTTCCTTTCAATATAGAAATCAACATAGATGTACCTGGCCCAGATTGACCAAACGAAAAGGACTAAACCAAACAAAGAAAAGGACGCAATCCTTCCTTTGGTTTGCTCATTCGCTTAATTAGTTACATCGAAGATCTAGACAGGAGGTCTTGTGTTCAATTCCCACAATGTTGATTTATTTTGACCCAATTATTTTTCGCGGTCTCTATGAAATCCCATAAAAGGACCATCAACATAGAAGTACCTGGCCCAGATTGACCAAACGAAAAGGACTAAACCAAACCAAGAAAAGGACACAATCCTTCCTTTAGTTTGCTCATTCGCTTAATTAGTTACATCGAAGATCTAGACAGAAGGTCTTGTGTTCAATTCCCATAATGTTAATTTATTTTGACCCAATTATTTTTCGCGGTCTCTATGTAAGCCCATAAAAGGCCCATCAACATAGAAGTACCTGGCCCAGATTGACCAAACGAAAAGGACTAAACCAAACCAAGAATACATATTCCCTTTAATAGTAGGATAATTCCTTTTTTAATTTAGTAGCCCCAACACATTGAAGCCTATGGATCCTTCCTTTCAATATAGAAATCAACATAGATGTACCTGGCC
>NW_025231736.1:9217-10812 GCF_018294505.1 Triticum aestivum | reverse complement strand
AACTTGCGGATTCCGTCCATGAACCTATGCATAGGGGTTGGCACATGTTTTCGTCGTGATTCTCCGGTAGAAACTTTGGGGAACTCTTTGAGATTCTATGTGTTGGTTGAATAGATGAATCTGAGATTGTGTGATGCATATCGTATAATCATACCCACGGATATTTGAGGTGACATTGGAGTATCTAGGTGACATTAGGGTTTTGGTTGATTTGTGTCTTAAGGTGTTATTCTAGTACGAACTCTAGGGTTGTTTGTGACACTTATAGGAATAGCCCAACGGATTGATTGGAAAGAATAACTTTGAGGTGGTTTCGTACCCTACCATAATCTCTTCGTTTGTTCTCCGCTATTACTGACTTTGGAGTGACTCTTTGTTGCATGTTGAGGGATAGTTATATGATCCAATTATGTTATTATTGTTGAGAGGACTTGCACTAGTGAAAGTATGAACCATAGGCCTTGTTTCCTAGCATTGCAATACCGTTTACGCTCACTTTTACCATTAGTTACCTTGCTGTTTTTATATTTTCAGATTACAAATACCCATATCTACTATCCATATTGCCCTTGTATCACCATCTCTTCGCCGAACTAGTGCACCTATACAATTTACCATTGTATTGGGTGTGTTGGGGACACAAGAGACTCTTTGTTATTTGGTTGCAGGGTTGCTTGAAGAGACCATCTTCATCCTACGCCTCCTACGGATTGATAAAACTTAGGTCATCCACTTGAGGGAAATTTGCTACTGTCCTACAAACCTCTGCACTTGGAGGCCCAACAATGTCTACTTCGGGCGCTAGGAAGCTTATATCCAGAAAAAATCATGTTAAAATATCAACACAATCGGAGTTACGGATCTCCGAGAATATAAGAAACAGTTTTTGGCTAGATCTGGAGAACGTAAAATAGAAGAGAACAAAGAGGGAGATCCAATCTCGGAGGGGCTCCTGCCCCTCCGCCGCCATGGAGACTGAGGACCAGAAGGGAAACCCTTCTCCCAACTAGAGAGGAGGCCAAGGAAGAATAAGAAGGAGGGGGGCTCTCTCCCCTTTGCTTCTGGTGGCGCCGGAGTGCCATCGAGGCAATGATCGGGACGATGATATACATCAACAATCTTACTACCGTCAACACCAACTTTCTCTCCCCCTATGCATCGGTGTAACACCTTTTCTCCCCACTGTAATATCTACTTAAACATGGTACTCAACTCCATATATCATTTCTCGATGATCTATGGTTATCCTATGATGTTTGAGTAGATCTGTTTTGTCCGGTGGGTTAATCATGATCTTGGTTGGTATGATTGTATATTTTATTTATGGTGTTGTCCTACGGTGCCCTCCATTCTCGTGCAAACGTGAGGGCCCCCCGCTGTAGGGTGTTGCAATATGTTCATGGTTCGCTTACGGTGGGTTGCGAGAGTGTCAGAAACATAACCTAAGTAGGTGGGGTATGAAATATGGGAATAAAGAGGACTTGATACTTAACGCTATGGTTGGGTTTCACGACCTTAATGATATTTAGTAGTTGCGGATGCTTGCTAGAGTTCCAATCATAAGTGCATATGATCCAAGTAGAGAAAGTATGTTA
>NW_025231736.1:5948-7612 GCF_018294505.1 Triticum aestivum | reverse complement strand
GGGCTAACTTGTAGTATGCTCCGTGGGTCGCCTGACGCAACCCTGGAGCTTTGGCCAGCCAGGGCTAACTCCTGTTCTGCCAGAGAAGTGACCAGATCCGAGCTTGAAGTCGGTTCCGAGGTAAGATCCGACTCGAGATCAGATCCGATGGAACAACGGTCGTGTCCGCACTCAAGGTTGGGTCCGACGTAAGATCTAGCCCAGATTCTAGATCGGATCTGGCTCCGGGGTCGAGGCCACGGTGACTGAGGAAATCTCAACCCGATCTGGCCTCCAGCATGAGAGGCCGAGATCGCCGTGGGTGTTAGTAGTGTATTCCAAACTTCCAAACATGATGCCTTGGTTGGGGATGAAGCTTTCGACGCGGTCGAGATGGCTGGACGTGTTGGCGTGAAGAACAACGCCACCGAACGCAAAAAGCTGGTCGAGGACAAAGATGTCTCCACAACCGATGTTGTTGTTGATCTGAAGACGTGCCATCGATCCTTTTTGACCACACAACAAGACCTGCATGGGCCACCAATGTCGATACTAAAACTGGCTAATCTTGGGTAGGGGGTCCCGAGCTGTGGATCGGGGAACGATGGATAACATGAGACAAGGGAGATGATGTTTACCCAGGTTTGGACCCTCTCGAAGAGGTAAAACCCTACGTCCTGCTTTGATTATATTGTTGTGATGGAGTGTCGGGTACAAAATGATCTACCTTGATATCACATGATGTTTACCCAGGTTTGGACCCTCTCGAAGAGGTAAAACCCTACGTCCTGCTTTGATTATATTGTTGTGATGGAGTGTCGGGTACAAAATGATCTACCTTGATATCACATGTTGTGTTCTAAACCCTAAGGTTGGTAATTGTGCACCTGTGGAGAGTAAACCCCACGGCTTATATTGGCATCGGGGGTATCTAGGATTACATATGATCGGTTGCCAACCAGAAATAAACACGCTGATTATTAAAGTTGTCTATACGCCAAGTCTTCGGTTATTTCCTTCTTGCTCACGATGAGGTTCAGCTTCGGCTACCCTCCAGGCGGTGGCTACAGGCCTACAGTTCGGCCCATAGTCAACATGCCGTAAGTACCCCTAGTCCGGAACTCTCTGACACGAGCCCCTGTAAGTTTTAGTTCTTGTATGTTTAGTCCAATAATTATGGAGTATGAGTATTAGCACCGAAAATTGCTTGGCCTACAAAAGTGCTTGTAAAGGAGGTTCCGCAATTTTCTTTTTCCACTAATCAAACAACCCTCTAAATTTCATGATGAGCCCGCGCCGCACCGCTAACTAATGACCCATTAAAAACTGCCAAGCCTCCCCGTAACCTCCTCACTACTGAATCTTCACGTATGTGTAGCAAAGCTCTTTAGCACCACTGTAAGAAAATAAATAATAATGTGAGTATTAGCACGTGTGTTATGTACTTCCTCGGTCCTTTTTTACTCCACGTATAAAATTTGTGTCAAGTCAAACTTGGTAAATTTGACTAAATCTATTTATATATAAAAAGTGCTTTACGGGGTAACCAGAAAAAAAAGAATTACCTAGAAAATCCCATAATAATTAGAAACACTAGTCATCAACCCGTGCAGCTGCACGGGCTAGAATTTCAAATGTAAAGAAAAATTAAAATAACTACATCCATTGTACATGAATATTTTAAG
>NW_025231736.1:0-1474 GCF_018294505.1 Triticum aestivum | reverse complement strand
AAACGGATGCACGGGTTGCAAATGGCAAGCAAAACAAGAATGGTGCAAAACTGTGATTAACAGCATGATGGCACTTAGAATGCAACAAGAAACTAAGCTACTGCACTCCAACATATCAACAAGGCATATGTCAATCATGTACAAGAGATGCTTGACAAAACATGAACACTGAGCTACGACTAAATCACACAAGAACAGGTTCAAACAAGCATGGCAAAAGTGCAAAAGATATCAGCTTCACAGACTTAGTGAAAATACTAACATGTCAAAAACAACATCAGGAAGCAATGTTTAGAGCAAGCAACCAACATGCTACGGGAACACATAATAGCAAGCAAAGGCATGGAATGATTTTACTAAATGCATAGAACAAAACTCCCTTACTGAACATGAGCCAAAAAGGCACATAAGATATGATGGAACCCATGTAAACATAGGAAGTTTTATTAACAGTTTCAGACTTAGAAGAAAAACAGAGCATGGCATAAACAGATTTATGATAGCAACTTTGCGAGCTCATGCCACCCACGACAAAGAATTAAATGACAACATAAGCATACCAATAGCAAGATGACATGTTCATGAAGCTAACCATGGCAAGAGCAAGTTCATAGGATGCATGTATCACTAGCAACAACCATGGCAATTTTGATTAACATGTTAACATTCTACCAGGAACATTTTAAAGCAAAAGTAGAGCAAGCAAAAGACATGCTAGAGCACTACATAATTGCAAACAGGGGCATTAATGGATAGAGCATATCCACATGTCAAAACAACCTCAGTTAAGTATCTCAAAACAATTATGGATCTTATGGTAGCATCAAGTTTACATGGCATCAAAATAACAGCAGGAAAAAAACAGCAAAATCGTAAGTCCCTGAAAACAGCAACATCACGGAGCGTAGTTTGCATGTTTGTTCTAGTCACCACATATATCACAAAAATACAAGACTTGCACCCCTGTAAAGATGTCATGTTGTAGTTCAAAACTCATGTAGACCTCATGCTCATAGCATGCACACATCAAATGCAACAATAAAGACAAATCACCATGATCTGATAAGTACCAGCAGCTAACATTTTATAGCACTCTTGCGTCAATGCAAATGCCATCATAATGGACAGTAACATGCATGGAAATGCTTCTAACATGAAGAGTTCAATGAGACAAATATTTTGACATAACATATGCATGAATCGGAGCTATGAGCACCCAGATGTGGCATGATGAACATGGCATCAAAATATCACAGGAAAATGACTTAGTGAAATTTCACCTCGCCCAGATCCTGATCTAGGGTTTCGTGGATTTCGAGGTTCGCCGGTGGACTCGCCCGGAGTACTAGCCGGAGTGGAAGGAGACGGCCGACGTTGAGGGAGGAGCTCGCCGGAGAGTAGGGGGGCGGATCTGGTGCGGGCGTGGAGGAGCGGCGGCACGCGGTGGAGGAGACGGCGCACGGCGCGTGGCATG
>NW_025231735.1:9635-10813 GCF_018294505.1 Triticum aestivum | reverse complement strand
AAAGTACACATTAACATAATGTATATCCAATATACTTCTATCGACCTTGCCAGCCTTCTTATCTACCAAGTATCTAGGGTAATTCTGCTCTAGTGGTTGTTCCCCTTATTACAGAAGCACTTAGTCTCGGGTTTGGGTTTTACCTTGGGTTTCTTCACTAGAGCAGCAGCTGATTTGCCGTTTCATGAAGTATCCCTTCTTGCCCTTGCCCTTCTTGAAACTAGTGGTTTCACCAACCATCAACAATTGATGCTCCTTCTTGATTTCTACTTTCGCGGTGTCAAACATCGCGAGTATCTCAAGGATCATCATATCTATCCCTGATATGTTATAGTTCATCACGAAGCTCTAACAGCTTGGTGGCAATTACTTTGGAGAACCATCACTGTCTTATCTGGAAGATTAACTCCCACTCGATTCAAATGATTGTTGTACTCAGACAATCTGAGCACAAGCTCAATAATTGAGCTTTTATCCTTAGTTTGCAGGTTAAGAAAGTATCGGAGGTCTTATACCTCTTGACATGCACGAGCCTGAAATCCCAATTTCAGCCCTCGGAACATCTCATATGTTCTGCGATGTTTCAAAAACGTCTTTGGTGCCTCAACTCTAAACATTTAACTGAACTATCACGTAGTTATCAAAACGTGTATGTTCGATGTTCGAAACATCCACAAACGACGTTTGGGGTTCAGCACACTATGCAGTGCATTAAGGACATAAGCTATCTACTGTCTGCATAATTGCTACTTTCAACTTTCAACTAATTTTTCTCTAGGAACATATCTAAACAGTAGAACTATAGCGTGAGCTACGACATAATTTGCAAAATCCTTTTGACTATGTTCAGGATAATTAAGTTCATTTTATGAACTCCCACTCAGATAGACATCCCTCTAGTCATCCAAGTGATTACATGATCCGAGTCAAACTAGGCCGTGTCCGATCATCACGTGAGACGGACTAGTCATCATCGGTGAACATCTTCATGTTGATCGTATCTTCTATACGACTCATGTTCGACCTTTCGGTCTCCGTGTTCCGAGGCCATGTCTGTACATGCTAGGCTCGTCAAGTTAACCCTAAGTGTTTCGCGTGTGTTCCGAGGCCATGTCTGTACATGCTAGGCTCGTCAACACCCGTTGTATTTGAACGTCTGAATAAAACACCCGATCATC
>NW_025231735.1:0-1262 GCF_018294505.1 Triticum aestivum | reverse complement strand
TAGTAGCATAATTTCTTTGAGCATTGTCTAGAGTCTTACTAGCATAATGGATAACATTTAATTTCTTATCAACTCTTTGCCCTAGAACAGCACCTATAGCATAATCGCTAGCATCACACATAATTTCAAAGGGTAAATTCCAATCAGGTGGCTGAACAATAGGTGCAGAGACTAATGCTTTCTTAAGTATTTCAAATGCTTCTACACAATCCTCATCAAAGACAAATGGTATATCTTTTTGTAATAAATTAGTAAGAGGCCGAGAAATTTTTGAGAAGTCCTTAATGAACCTCCTATAAAATCCGGCGTGACCAAGGAAACTTCTTATACCTTTGATGTCCTTGGGACATGGCATCTTTTCAATAGCATCAACCTTGGCTTTATCAACTTCAATACCTCTTTCAGAAACTTTATGCCCCAAGACAATACCTTCATTAACCATAAAGTGGCACTTTTCCCAATTCAAGACAAGATTAGTTTCTTCACATCTCTGCAAAACTCGATCAAGATTGCTCAAGCAATCATCAAAAAGAAGATCCATAGACGGAAAAGTCGTCCATGAAAACCTCACAAATCTTTTCACAAAAGTCAGAGAATATAGCCATTATGCATCTTTGAAAGGTAGCAGGTGCATTACATAAACCAAAAGGCATACGTCTATAAGCAAAAGTACCAAAAGGGCATGTAAAAGTAGTCTTTGATTGATCTTTAGCCGACACAGGTATTTGAGAGAAACCAGAATAACCATCTAGAAAGCAGTAATGTGTATGTTTGCATAATATTTCTTAGTAGCCTTATTTAATTTGCGGAAATCAATTACCATCCTATAACCTATAATAATTCTTTGTGGAATCAATTCATCTTTATCATTAGGAACAATAGTAATACCTTTCTTCTTAGGGACATAATGAATAGGACTTACCCACTGACTATCAGCAATGGGATAAATTATACCTGCCTCCAGAAGCTTTAGTATTTCTTTTCTTACCACTTCTTTCATTTTGGGATTCAGACGTCGTTGAGGATCACAAACTGGTTTGGCATCTGCTTCCAAATTTATTTTATGTTGACATAAAGTGGGACTAATGCCCTTAAGATCATCAAGAGTATATCCAATAACACTAATAATAATAGGATATAGCTTCTTTTCAATAATCTTTCTTCTTCATGCCCTGAAAGGTTAGCACTAATAATAACATGATATATCTTCTTTTCATCAAGATAAGCATATTTAAGATTATCAGGTAACGGTTTAAGCTCAA
>NW_025231734.1:9443-10815 GCF_018294505.1 Triticum aestivum | reverse complement strand
ATTATTTGAACTAGCTTGTAGTGCTAGTTCAACTCTAGTGTAAAATTGTTTGTACTAGGTTATAGAGCTAGTTCAACTCTAGTGTAAAATTATTTGAACTAGCTTGTAGAGCTAGTTCAACTCTAGTGTAAAATTATTTGAATTAGCTTGTTGAGCTAGTTCAACTGTAGTGTCAAATTATTTGTACTAGGATGTGGAGCTAGTTCAACTCTAGTGTAAAATTATTTGTACTAGGTTATAGAGCTAGTTCAACTCTAGTGTAAAATAATTTGTACTAGATTGTAGAGCTAGTTCAACTCTAGTGTGAGATTATTTGAACTAGCTTGTAGAGCTAGTTGAACTCTAGTGTAAGATTATTTGTACTAGGTTATACAGCTAGTTCAACAGTAGTGTAAAATTATTTGAACTAACTTGTAGGGCTAGCTCAAACAAGTGTAAAATTATTTGTACTAGGTTATGGAGCTAGTTCAACTCTAGTGTATAATTATTTATACTAGGTGATAGAGCTAGTTCAACTCTAGTGTAAAATTATTTGAACTAGCTTGTAGAGCTCGTTCAACTCTAGTGTTAAATTATGTGAACTAGCTTGTAGAGCTAGTTCAACTCTAGTGTAAAATTATTTGTACTATGTTATAGAGCTAGTTCAACTCTAGTGTAAAATTATTTGTACTAGGTTATAGAGCTAGTTCAATACTAGTGTATAATTATTTGTACTAGGTGATAGAGCTAGTTCAACTCTAGTGTCAAATTATTTGTACTAGGTTATAGAGGTAGTTCAACTCTATTGTAAAACTATTTGAACTAACCTGTAGAGCTAGGTCAACTCTAGTGCAAAATTATTTGAACTAGCTTGTAGAGCTAGTTCAACTCTATTGTAAAATTATTTGTACTTGGTTACAGAGCTAGTTCAACTCTAGGGTAAAATGATTTGAACTAGCTTGTAAAGCTAGTTTAACTCTAGTGCGAAGTTATTTCAACTAGAGCTAGTTCGACTCTAGTGTAATATTGTTTGAACTTGCTTGTAGATATAGCTCAACTCCACTGTAAAATTATTTATACTAGGTTATAGAGCTAGTTTAACTCTAGTGTAAAATTACACGAACTAGATTGTAGATCTAGTTCAACTCTATTGTAAAATTATTTGAACTTGCTTGTAGAGCTAGGTCAACTCTAGTGTAAAATTATTTGAACTAGCTTGTAGAGCTTCAACTCTAGTGTAATCTTATTTGAACTAGCTAGTTCAACTCTAGTGTAATATTATTTGAACTAGCTAGTTCAACTCTAGTGTATAATTATTTGTACTAGGTGATAGAGCTAGTTGAACTCTAGTGTGAAATTATTTGTACTAGGTTATAGATCTAGTTCAACTCTA
>NW_025231734.1:0-1541 GCF_018294505.1 Triticum aestivum | reverse complement strand
GATTATTTGAACTAGCTTGTAGAGCTAGTTGATCTCTAGTGTAAGATTATTTGTACTAGGTTATAGAGCTGGTTCTACTCTAGTGTAAAATTATTTGAACTAACTTATAGAGCTAGCTCAACTCTAGTGTAAAATTATTTGAACTAACTTGTAGAGCTAGTTCAACACAAGTGTAAAATTATTTGTACTAGGTTATGGAGCTAGTTCAACTCTAGTGTATAATTATTTGTACTAGGTGATAGAGCTAGTTCAACTCTAGTGTAAAATTATTTGAACTAGCTTGTAGAGCTAATTTAACTCTAGTGTAAAATTATTTGAACTAGCATGTGGAGCTAGTTCAACTCTAGTGTAAAATTATTTGTACTAGGTTATAGACATAGTTCAACTCTAGTGTAAAATTATTTGTACTAGACCGTAGAGCTAGTTCAACTCTAGTGTAAGATTATTTGAACTAGCTTGTAGAGCTAGTTGAACTCTAGTGTAAGATTATTTGAACTAGCTTGTAGAGCTAGTTCAACTATAGTGTAAAATTATTTGAACTAACTTGTAGAGCTAGCGCAACACAAGTGTAAAATTATTTGTACTAGGTTATGGAGCTAGTTCAAATCTAGTGTATAATTATTTGTACTAGGTGATAGAGCTAGTTCAACTCTAGCGTATAATTATTTGTACTAGGTGATAGAGCTAGTTCAACTCTAGTGTAAAATTATTTGTACTAGGTTATAGAGCTAGTTCAACTCTATTGTAAAACTATTTAAACTAGCCTGTATAGATAGGTCAACTCTAGTGTAAGATTATTTGAACTAGCTTGTAGAGCTAGTTCAACTCTAGTGTATAATTATTTGTACTAGGCTACAGAGCTAGTTCAACTCTAGGGTAAAATGATTTGAACTAGCTTGTAGAGCTAGTTTAACTCTAGTGTAAAGTTATTTCAACTAGAGCTAGTTCGACTCTAGTGTAATATTATTTGAACTAGCTTGTAGATATAGCTCAACTCCACTGTAAATTATTTATACTACGTTATAGAGCTAGTTTAACTCTAGTGTAGAATTACTTGAACTAGATTCTAGATCTATTTCAACTCTAGTGTAAAATTATTTGAACTTGCTTGTAGAGCTAGGTCAACTCTAGTGTAAAATTATTTGAACTAGCTTGCAGAGCTAGTTCAACTCTAGTGTAATATTATTTGAACTAGCTAGTTCAACTCTAGTGTATAATTATTTGTACTTGGTGATAGAGCTAGTTCAACTCTAGTGTCAAATTATTTGTACTAGGTTATAGATCTAGTTCAACTCTACTGTAAAACTACTTGAACTAGCCTGTAGAGCTAAGTCAACTCTAGTGTAAAATTATTTGAACTAGCTTGTAGAGCTAGTTCGACTCTAGTGTAAAATTATTTGAACTAGCTTGTAGAGCTAGTTCAAATCCAGTGTAATATTATTTGTACTAGGTTATAGAGCTACTTCAACTCTAGTGTAAAATTATTTGTACTAGGTTATAGAGCTAGTTCAATTCGATGTAAAATTATTCTAACTAGCTTG
>NW_025231733.1:9647-10816 GCF_018294505.1 Triticum aestivum | reverse complement strand
TTTTTTTTGTTTGTAACAGAAACTACAGTAGTAAATATTTCCTGAAGTAAATATTTTCAGTCATTACAAATATGATACTGCTTGGAGATGATACTGCTTGGTGTATTTTCCATGTTGTGATGGAGGCCTTTTTTGCCTTGTCCACCCGAGAGGCCCTTGAGTTTGCCGGAATGTCGATTAACTTCCGTTCCGGCAAATTCGGGTACTCCATATGTCCTATTTTCAGCAAAGGTCATGCTGAAATTTTCCGTGAATTTTAGCATGACTTTGCTAAAAATAGGACATATGGGGTACTTGTGACTAATGCATGGGCCGGGGTATCTTAGTAGTTAATTAAGTAGGATCAAGTGCCCCGGCGTACTTGTGACTAATGCTTGGCTTTTAGGGTGCCTCGGTGTCGATAAAAACCGAAATGATGAAAGCTTAGGCTTTTAGGGTGCCTCGGCGTCGAAAAACCCTCAATGATAAAAGCTTAGCTTTTAGGATGCCTCGGTGTCGACAAACCCTAAATGATGATACCATGATCTTGTTCCTTGACAATAACCAACTTTTTGACCAAACTTTGTTCCTATTTAGAGAGAAACATGGCCAACAACGATGAGGCCGGGGGTTCGAGCGTCAAGCCATTCTGGATGCTGTCCCAGGAGATGGAGGAACAACCTCACTTGTATGAGGACGCCGCCTTCCCCACCGATCTTGAGACCACTGATGCTACCGCCGAGGATGACCCCACTGATGCCACCACTGATGGTGCCGCCGAGGATGCCACCACTGATGGTGCCGCCGAGGATGCCACCACTGATGATGGCGGCGCACGCACAGATGGCAGCCAACCGAAGAGGCAACGGAAGGACCGGCGCCCGACCGTGCTCCGCACCCTCAAGGAGGAAGTTACTGAAGTGGACTCCGACGGGAATCCAACGGCGCCCGAACGAATAGTCAAGGGGTACTCGCTTCAGCTCGGGTGCATTCTCCGGAGCACCGTCTCGATCAACACCGAGAACCTGAGGCATCCTGACCGAGGGAATTTGCGCAACCTCCTCTTCACGAAGCTGCACGAACGATACAAGTTCCCCGCTGAATTTGAAAACACAAGCCTCAAAGGGAATAAAGTGAACAATGCTGCCCTCACGAAGATGAGCAAGGCCCTGTCTACTTGGAAAAGCAAT
>NW_025231733.1:0-1291 GCF_018294505.1 Triticum aestivum | reverse complement strand
TCTAAGTTGAATTGTACATAGTACAATACAAAGATCATACATATAATAAATCATAGTGATAACCTATACTGGCAATGGCCAATCAATCTATTTACTATCATCTACGTAATAAAGCAATGCCAATGACAATGGCAATGCCCGTCTCATCTAAACCTGGGAATAGTTCGGCATCCAAACTAAAACCAGTCCAATCCACGGCACACATCAAAACCAAACCAATCCAGATATTTTCATTTAGAATCTAGACCAAACCGAACTATACATGCTCGTCATCCAACCCAGTCCAAACCGTTTTCAACTTTTGGATTGAATCCAAAGGTTCAAACCATAGAAACCAAATCAAGATCCAATCCAAAAACTAAGTTTCAGTCCAAACCAATCGGCTCAGATCCGCCTCCGTAGGGAGACGCGGTTGGGGAAGGGAAGAAGAGGGGAGATCTCACGTACTTGCCGGAGTTGGCGGCGGCCGCGCACCGGCAGCGAAGAGAGGGGTCGTCGGGAGATTGCGGCGGCGGCGGCGCTGGTTGAGAAGGGGAGAAAGAAAGATGTGGGGTGGTCGAGACGGGGAGAAAGAAAAATGTGGTACATGTGGTGGCGCGGTTGTGTGGATGACAAGGGGACCCACTTGTGAGACCGATAGCAATTGATGGCAAACCGCAGGAGGTGCACGACCGCGTGCACTTGTGAGACCGATAGTACTCTGTTTTTTGCTCTTTTTTTTCATGTCAGAAGTGTTTTAAGCATTTTATCGTTGCATGCCCGTGGGTGGTTACAGAATGGAACATGAACAGCACGAGCCCCACGACCCCCACGATCACGATAACGACGAGCGCCTCCCTCACGCGACGAACCGCCTCCCCCAGAACTCAAAAAGGCACCTTCTCCTCCATTCCTCCCTCATTATGCGAACCACGTCCATCTACTCCAGAAACTGCAACCACCGTCTCTGTCTCAAAACCGCCGTCGCTGGAGAAGGGCAATGGCGGATGAGCCGTCTACCAAGCGTCACTGTGGCGAGACGTCCGACCAGAGCATCAAGCAGGAAGAGCAGAGCATCAACGAAGACGACGTTCAGGTCCCCGGTGAGAAGCGCGACTACACCACCAAACTTGACAAGGTGGAACTCCACGGCAAAGAGACGCTGGAGGTCGTCTGCACCAGCAATCCAGACACTGCCGATGAAATGCTCACCAGGCTCTTCATGAAAGCCGTCGGCAGGTATCCTAGATTCGTCGGCGTTGATGTGGAGTATACCAGGGATGACGAACCTCCGCAGTACGCAGCAGTTCTG
>NW_025231732.1:0-10816 GCF_018294505.1 Triticum aestivum | reverse complement strand
GCAATACCAGTATTTAACTGATTCATTCGTGAGAAGGTTTAAATTTACATCTTCGCACAATTCTCAAAGTGTCCTGTTTGATATTTATGATAAATCATATACCATGGACCTAGAACATTTTACTACTGCTTGCAAACTCCCGCAGTGGGGAAGTGTTAATGAACCTACTAAATCTGAATATAAAGACTTCCTTTCTAGTATCACTGTGGGAGAATCTAGAGAAATAGCACAAGCTACCATAGGGAGCATTCATTTTCCTGCTATACATTATTTTGCTCTCTTCATTGGCAGATGCATTAACGGTAAAGATAAATCATGTCAGATGTGTGTTCCTGATCTTTGTGTTCTCAAGAGTGCTGTATTAGGTGATAAACAATACAATTTGGGGGCAATTGTTGCACTTAGGTTGCATCATAATGGTTTAGCTGGAGACTTTTTCGGAGGAATTTATGCAGCCCGTATGGCTAATTATCTTGAGATACATATACATGAAAATGATATGGAGTTGCCTCCCCTTATTTAGATCATAATGCCATGCTTAGTCATCATTTTCTTGAGAGGAATGAACAATTCCTCGAATATCGACTAATCTTTGACAGACGTCGTGCTGTCCATATTACTCTCCCTGCTCCTACCCTTTTTGATTATCATGCAAAACGAAGATATGTTGTCACCAGGGAAGAGGCAAACGAGTACGAGAGAAGGGCGAAGGTGGCCCGCCGTCAGGATCCAGCCGAGGAGGCAATGGCTGCTGCATCTCAGTACGACCAGAGCTACAACTACAGATATCAGCCAGGCTACCCATGGCCATAGACCAACTTAGGCCAAAAGCCTAAGCTTGGGGAGTACGAATTTCCCACCAACTTTACATTCATGTTCACACATTCATTCTACTGTCGGTGCTCATACTCTTTCATTGTACTATCCATGCTAGTTTAATTTCTTTTTCTAGTTTTCTTCTCGTGTGTTAGATAAACTTTAAGAAAAACCAAAAAAATAGTTAGTTTAATTACCATGCTTGTAGTAATAATTAAATGAAAAACCCAAAAATATTTACCATTCTTCTTTTGCTTGTTGGGAGCTTTACCGTGTAAATAGTTTTATTTCTTTTCTTTCCTTTGGGGGTCAAGAGTAGAAGACCATAATGAAATGCTTACTGGCTCTCATATGCATGATTGTTTATTTAACCAAGAGCCCATATTACCTTTTCTTCTCTCTTAAGTTGAATGCTTGTAGATTCCAGCTTAGTCCAATGCATGTGCACTCTTATTATTATACACATCGTTCGGCCGTGCAAGTGAAAGGTAATAATGGCGATATACGATGAAATGATTGAGATGAGAGAAGTTGGTATGAACTCGACCTCTCTTGTTTTTGTAAATATGACGAGTTCATCGCTCCTGATTCAGTCTATTATGAATAAACATGCTTGCAATGACAATTAGAGATTATAGTTGCTTATGTCATGTTTAATTAGCTAGGAGCTTATAACGGTTTACCTTGCGTGCCAACATGCTATTAAAATGGTTGTGATGTGGTATGATAGGATGGTATCCTCCTTTAAATGAATTGAGTGACTCGACTTGGCACATGTAGTTGAAACAAAATCAACATAGCCTTAACGATATTTATGTTCATGGTGGATTATATCCTACTCATGCTTGCACATGGTGTTGATTAATTTTAATGCATGTTCATGACTGTTGTCGCTCTCTCAGTTGGTCGCTTCCTAGTCTTTTGCTAGCCTTCACTTGTACTAAGCGGGAATACTGCTTGTGCATCCAAACTCCAAAACCCCCAAAGTTATTCCATACGAGTCCACCATACCTTCCTATATGCGGTATTTACCTGCCGTTCCAAGTAAATTTGTATGTGCCAAACTCCAAACCTTCAAATGAAATTATGTTTTGTATGCTCGAGCAGCTCATATTTCAACTAGGGTTGTCTGTATCTTCCATGCTAGGTGGGTTATTCTCAAGGGGAGTGGACTCCACTCCTCATTCACGAGAAAATGGCGGGTAACCAGGATGCCCAGTCCCAAGATAAAAAAGATCAAAGAAAATTAAAATAATTAAACAAAACTCCCCTAGGATTGTTGTTAGTTGGAGGCACTCGTTGTTTCGAGCAAGCCATGGATTGATGTTTGTTGGTGGTGGGTGAGTATAAACTTTACCATTCTGTTTGGGAACTGCCTATAATGTATGTAGCATGGAAGATATTGAGATCTCATAGTTGTTATGTTGACAGTGAAAGTATAACGCTCAAAATGTTATTCATCTCTATTTCAAAATCGAGCTCAGGCACCTCTGCAAATCCCTACTTCCCTCTGCAAAGGGCCTATCTATTTACTTTTATGTTGAGTCATCACCCTCTTATTAAAAAGCACCCACTGGAGAGCACACTGTCATTTGCATGCATTACTATTAGTTTATATCGGGTATGACTTGACTGGATCGCTTTTACCATGAATTAAAGTGTTTAGTCAGTCCTTGATCTTTAAAGGTGCTCTGCATTTATGTTTTGCGGTCCCAGAAAGGGCTAGCGAGATACCATCTTGTTATATCATATTATGATTACTTTTAGAAAGTGTTGTCATCCGAGTTTTATTATTATTGCTCGCTAGTTGATTATGCCATTGATATGAGTAAACATGAGACCTAAGTGTTATTGTGAATATGGTTAGTTCATAATCTTTGCTGAAAACTTGAATGCTGGCTTTACATATTTACAACAACAAGAGCAAATAGAGTTTGTAAAAGTTTTTCTTTATCACTTTCAGTTTGTCAACTGAATTGCTTGAGGACAAGCAAAGGTTTAAGCTTGGGGGAGTTGATACGTCTCCAACGTATCTACTTTTCCAAATACTTTTGCCCTAGTTTTGGACTCCAACTTGCATGATTTGAATTGAACTAACCCGGACTGACGCTGTTTTCAGCAGAACTGCCATGGTGTTATTTTTGTGCAGAAACAAAATTTATCAGAATGACCTGCAAATCCACGGAGATAACTTTTGGAAAATATAAAAAACATTGGCGAAAGAATCAATGCCAGGGGGTCCACACCCTGTCCACGAGGGTGGGGGGCGGGCCCCCTCCCCCTGGGCACGCCCCCCTCTCTCGTGGGCCTCTTGCTGCTCCACCGACCTCAACTCCAACTCCATATATTCCGTTTCACGGAGAGAAAAATCAGAGAGGAAGTTTCATCGCGTTTTATGATATGGAGCCGCTGCCAAGCCCTAAAACCTCTCGGGAGGGCTAATCTGGAGTCTGTTCGGGGCTCTGGAGAGGGGGATTCATCACCATCGTCATCATCAACCATCCTCCATCACCAATTTCATGATGCTCACCGCCGTGCGTGAGTAATTCCATCGTAGGCTTGCTGGACGGAGATGGGTTGGATGAGATTTACCATGTAATCAAGTTAGTTTTGTTAGGGTTTGATCCCTAGTATCCACTATGTTCTGAGATTAATGTTGCTATGACTTTGCTATGCTTAATGCTTGTCACTAGGGCCCGAGTGGCATGATTTCAGATCTGAACCTATTATGTTTTCATGAATATATGTGAGTTCTTGATCCTATCTTGCAAGTCTACAATCACCTATTATGTGTTTTGATCCGACAACCCTGAAGTGACAATAATCGGGATACTTCTCGGTGATGACCGTAGTTTGAGGAGTTCATGTATTCACTATGTGTTAATGCTTTGGTCTGGTACTCTATTAAAAGGAGGCCATAATTTCCCTTAGTTTCCAATAGGACCCCGCTGTCACGGGAGGGTAGGACAAAAGATGTCATGCAAGTTCTTTTCCATAAGCATGTATGACTATATTCGGAATATATGCCAACATTACATTGATGAACTGGAGCTAGTTCTGTGTCACCCTATGTTATAACTATTACATGATAAATTGCATCCGACATAATTATACATCACTGATCCATTGCTATGAGCTTTTCACATATTGTGTTTTGCTTATTTACTTTACTGTTGTTACTGTTACAATTACTACAAAACTGCTATCGTTACTTCTGCCACTATTACCATTACTATCATACTACTTTTCTACTAAACACTTAGCTGCAGATACTAAGTTATCCAGGTGTGGTTGAATGGACAACTCAATGATACGTCTCCGTCGTATCTATAATTTTTCATTGTTCCATGCCAATATTCTTCAACTTTCATATACTATTGGCAACTTTTTATACTATTTTTGGGACTAACATATTGATCCGGTGCCCAGTGCCAGTTCCTGTCTGTTGCATGTTTTTTGTTTCACAGAAACCCAATATCAAACTGAGTCCAAATGGGATAAAAACAGACGGAGAATTATTTTGGAATATTTGTGATTTTTGGGAGGAAGAATCAACGTGAAACGGTGTCCGGGGTGGCCACGAGACAGGGGGGCGCCTTCCCCCCTGGGCGCGGCCTGGGCTCTCGTGGGCCACCCGTAAGGCGGTTGATGCTCTTCTTTTGGCACAAGAAAGCTAATTTTATGAGAAACATCTGGGCGAAAGATTCACCCCAATCGTAGTTACGAATCTCCAGATATAAAGGAAACAGTGAAGGGGCAGAACCTGGGAACGCAGAAACAGAGAGATAGATCCAATATCGGAGGGGCTCTGGCCCCTCCCATGCCATGGGAGCGAAGGACAAGAGGGGAAACCCTTCTTCCATCTAGGGAGAAGGTCAAGGAAGAAGAAGAAGAAGGGGGCCCTCTCCCCCTTGCTTCCGGTGGCGCCGGAGCGCTGCCGGGGGCCATCATCATCACCGCGATCTTCACCAACACCACCGTCATCTTCACCAACATCTCCATCACCTTCCCCCCTCTATCTATAGCGGTCCACTCTCCCGCAACCCATTGTACCCTCTACTTGAACAGGGTGCTCTATGCTTCGTATTATTTTCCAATGATGTGTTGCCATCCTATGATGTTTGAGTAGATTTTCGTTGTCCTATTGGTGGTTGATGAATTG
The DNA here is from genome assembly GCF_018294505.1 of Triticum aestivum. NCBI lineage: Eukaryota > Viridiplantae > Streptophyta > Magnoliopsida > Poales > Poaceae > Triticum > Triticum aestivum. The sequence continues at coordinate 5,838 of NW_025231732.1, read as the reverse complement.
CTATGATTGATTTAATTTCCTTGTGGTTATGTTGCTGTCCTATGGTGCCCATCATATGAGCGCGCGTGTGGATCACATCATAGGGTTAGTTGTATGTTGATAGGACTGTGTATTGGAGGGCAAGAGTGACAGAAGCTTCAGCCTAGCATAGAAATTGATACATACGAGATTGAAGGGGGACCAACATATCTTAATGCTATGGTTGGGTTTTACCTTAATGAACGTTAGTAGTTGAGGACTGCTTCCTAATAGTTCCAATCATAAGTGCATAAAATTCCAAGTCAGGGATGACATGCTAGCAGGCCCTCTCCCACATAAAAACTTGCTATCGGTCTAGTAAAGTAGTCAATTGCTTAGGGACACTTTCACAACTCCTACCACCACTTTTCCACACTTGATATATTTACTTTCTTGCATCTTTATCTAAACATCCCCTACTTTTTATTTACGTGTTCTTTATTATCTTGCAAACCTATCCAACAACACCTACAAAGTACTTTTAGTTTCATACTTGTTCTAGGTAAAGCGAACGTTAAGCGTGCGTAGAGTCGTATATGTGGCCGATAGGACTTGAGAGAGTATTTGTTCTACCTTTAGCTCCTCGTTGGGTACGACACTCTTACTTATCGAAAGAGGCTACAACTATCTCGTATACTTGCGGGTCATCACTCGATTGCTAATACTTCAGAATATTCTTTGGCTCCCCTTATGTCGAATCAATAAATTTGGGTTGAATACTCTACCCTCGAAAACTTTTGCGATCCCCTATACTTGTGGGTTATCATACGGTAATCGAATTCTGGAAGTCATGTTACTAAACAATGATGAATCTACGAACTATGAGGAAGCGATGATGAGCCTAGATTCCATGAAATGGCTTGATACCATGAAATCTGAAATGGGATCCATGTATAAGGACAAAGTGTGGACTTTGGTGGACTTGCCCGATGATCGGCAAGCCATTAAGAATAATGGATCTTCAAGAGTAAGACGGACGCTGATAGTAGTGTTACTATCTACAATGCTCGACTTGTCGCAAAAGGTTTTCCACAAATTCAAGGAGTTGACTAAGATGAGATTTTCTCACCCGTAGCGATGCTTAAGACTGTCTGAATCATGTTAGCAATTGTTACATTTCATGATTATGAAATTTGGCAGATGGATGTCAAAACTGCATTCCTGAATATATTTCTAAAAGAAGAGTTGTATATGATGCAACCAGAAGGTTTTGTCGATCCAAAGGGTGCTAACAAAGTGTGCAAGCTCCAGCGATCCATCTATGGATTGGTGCAAGCATCTCGGAGTTGGAATATACGCTTTGATGAGTTGATCAAAGCATATAGTTATATATAGACTTGCGATGAAGCCTACGTTTACAAGAAAGTGAGTGGGAGCACTACAACCTTTTTGATAAGTATACGTGAATGACATTTTGTTGATCCGAAATGATGTAGAATTTTCTGGAAAGTGTAAAGGATAGTTTGAAAGAAGATTTTCAAAGAAAGATCTCAGTGAAGCTGCTTACATATTGGGCATCAAGATCTATGAAGATAGATCAAGACGCTTAAAAAGATTTTTCAATGAGTACATACCTTGACAAGATTTTGAAAGAATTCAAAATAGATCAGTCAAAGAAGGAGTTCTTGCTTGTATTACAAGGTGTAAAGTTGAGTAAGACTCAAAACCCGACCACGGCAGAAGATAGAAAGAGAATGAAAGTCGGTCGCTATGCCTCAGTCATATGTTCTATAAAGTATGATGTGTTGTGTACAAGACCTATTGTGTACCTTGCCAGGAGTTTTGGCAAGGCGGTACAATAGTAATCTAAGAGTAGATCACTGGACAGTGGTCAAAATTATCCTTAGTGAGGACTATGGAAATGTTTCTCGGTTATGGGGGTGATAAAGAGTTCGTCCTAAAGGGTTACATCGATGCAAGCTTTTACACCGATCCAGATGACTTTAAGTCCCAATCTAGATGCATATTGAAAATGGGAGCAATTAACTAGAGTAGCTTTATGCATAGCATTGTAGACATAGAATATTTGCAAAATACATACGGCTCTGAATTTGACAGACCCGTTGATTAAACTTCTCTCATAAGCAAAACATGATCACACCTTAGTACTCTTTCGGTGTTACTCACATAGCAATGTGAACTAGATTATTGAATCTAGTAAACCCTTTGGTTGTTGGTCAAATGGCGATGTGAACTATAGGTGTTAGTCACATACTGATGTGAACTATTGATATTAAACCACATGGCGATGTGAACTAGATTATTGACTCTAGTGCAAGTGGGAGACTGAAGGAAATATGCCATAGAGGCAAATAAAGGTATTATTTATTTCCTTAATTCATGATAAATGTTTATTATTAATGCTAGAATTGTATTAACTGGAAACTTAGTACATGTGTGAATACATAGACAAAACATAGTGTCCCTAGTATGTCTCTACTTGACTAGCTCATTAATCAAAGATGGTTATCTTTGCTAACCATAGACATGTGTTGTCATTTGATGAACGGAATCACATCATTAGGAGAATGATGTGATGGACATGACCCATCTGTTAGCTTAGCATTATGATCGTTACAATTTCATTGCTACTGCTCTCTTCGTGACTTATACATGTTCCCCAGACTATGAGATTATGCAACTCCCGAATACCGAAGGAACACTTTGCGTGCTACCAAATGTCACAACATAAATGAGTAATTATAAAGGTGCTCTATAGGTATCTCCGAAGGTGTTTGTTGGGTTGGCATAGATCGAGATTAGGATTTGTCACTCCGTGTTTCGGAGAGGTATCTCTGGGCCCTCTCGGTAATACTCATCACTATAAGCCTTGCAAGCATTGCGACTAATGAGTTAGTTGTGGGATGAAGTATTAAGGAATGAGTAAAGAGACTTGCCGGTAACGAGAGTGAACTAGGTATGATGATACCACCGATCGAATCTTGGGCAAGTAACATACCGATAACAAAGGGAACAACGTATGTTGTTATGCGGTTTGACCGATAAAGATCTTCGTAGAATATGTAGGAGCCAATATGAGCATCTAGGTTGCGCTATTCGTTATTGACCGGTATTGTGTCTCGGTCATGTCTACATAGTTCTCGAACCCATAGGGTCCACACGTTTAACGTTCGATGATGATTGGTATTATGAGTTGATGTGATATGATGTACCGAAGGTTGTTCAGAGTCCCGGATGTGATCATGGACATGACGAGGAGTCTCGAAATGGTTGAGACATAAAGATTGATATATTTAAAGGCTATGTTCGGACACCGGAAGTGTTCCGGAGAAGTTTCGAATAAAACCGGAGTACCGGAGCGTTACCTGAACCCCCCCCCCCTCCCGGGGGGTGGGGATTAATGGGCATTAGTGGGCCTTAGTGGAGAAGAGAGAGGGCCGTCCAGAGGTGGCGTGCGTGTTGGGGAACGTAGTAATTTCAAAAAAATTCCTACGTACACGCAAGATCATGGTGATGGCATAGCAACGAGAGGAGAGAGTGTAGTCCACGTACCCTCGTAGACCGTAAGCGGAAGCATTATGACAACGCGGTTGATGTAGTCGTACGTCTTCACGATCCGACCGATCCAAGTACCGAACGTACGGCACCTCCGAGTTCAGCACACGTTTAGCTCAATGACGATCCCCGGGCTCCGATCCAGCAAAGCTTCGGGGATGAGTTCCGTCAGCACGACGGAGCGGTGACGATGATGATGCTCTACCGGCGCAGGGCTTCGCCTAAACTCCGCGGCGATATGACCGAGGTGTAATATTGTGGAGGGGGGCACCACACACGGCTAAGGAACGATTCGTAGATCAACTTGTGTGTCTATGGGGTGCCCCCCGCCCCCGTATATAAAGGAGCCAGGGGGGAGGAGGCGGCCGGCCAAGGAGGGCGCGCCAAGGGGGGAGTCCTACTCCCACCGGGAGTAGGACTCCCTTCTTTCCTAGTTGGAATATGAGAAGGGGGGAAAGAGGATGAAGAGGGGAAGGAAAGGGGGGGCGCCGCCCCCCTTCCCTTGTCCTATTCGGACTAGGAAGGGGAGGGGCGCGCAGCCCCCTCCTTCCTCCTCCCCTCTTCTCCCTCGAGGCCCATGTAGGCCCAATAACCCCTCGGGGGGGGGGGGTTCCGGTAACCTCCCGGTGCTCCGGTAAAATGCCGATTTCACCCGGAACGATTCCGATGTCCAAATATAGGCTTCCAATATATCGATCTTTATGTCTCGACCATTTCGAGACTCCTCGTTATGTCCGTGATCACATCCGGGACTCCGAACAAACTTCGGTACATCAAAACTTATAAACTCATAATAAAACTATCATCGTAACGTTAAGCGTGCGGACCCTACGGGTTCGAGAACTATGTAGACATGACCTCGAACTATTCTCGGTCAATAACCAATAGTGGAACCTAGATGCCCATATTGGTTCCTACATATTCTACGAAGATCTTTATCGGTCAAACCGCATAACAACATACGTTGTTCCCTTTGTCATCGGTATGTTACTTGCCCGAGATTTGATTGTCGGTATCCAATAGCTAGTTCAATCTCGTTACCGGCAAGTCTCTTTACTCGTTCCGTAATGCTCCGTAACCAACTCATTTGGTCACATTGCTTGCAAGGCTTATAAAGATGTGCATTACCGAGAGGGCCTAGAGATACCTCTCCGACAATCGGAGTGACAAAACCTAATCTCGAAATACGCCAACTCAACATGTACCTTCGGAGACACCTGTAGTACTCCTTTATAATCACCCAATTACGTTGTGATGTTTGGTAGTACCCAAAGTGTTCCTCCGGTAAACGGGAGTTGCATATTTCTCATAGTTACAGGAACATGTATAAGTCATGAAGAAAGCAATAGCAATATACTAAACGATCAAGTGCTAGGCTAACAGAATGGGTCACGTCAATCACATCATTCTTCTAATGATGTGATCCCATTAATCAAATGACAACACATGTCTATGGTTAGGAAACATAACCATCTTTGATTAATGAGCTAGTCAAGTAGAGGCATACTAGTGACTATATGTTTGTCTATGTATTCACACATGTATCATATTTCCGGTTAATACAATTCTGGCATGAATAATAAACATTTATCATGATATGAGGAAATAAATAATAACTTTATTATTGCCTCTAGGGCATATTTCCTTCAGTCTCCCACTTGCACTAGAGTCAATAATCTAGATTACATAGTAATGATTCTAACACCCATGGAGTCTTGGTGCTGATCGTGTTTTGCTCGTGAGAGTGGCTTAGTCAACGGGTCTGCAACATTCAGATCCGTATGTATCTTTCAAATCTCTATGTCTCCCACTTGGACTTGGTCCCGAATGGAATTGAAGCGTCTCTTGATGTGCTTGGTCCTCTTGTGAAATCTGGATTCCTTTGCCAAGGCAATTGCACCAGTATTGTCACAGAAGATTTTCATTGGTCCCGATGCACTAGGTATGACACCTAGATCGGAAATGAACTCCTTCATCCAGACTCCTTCATTTGCTGCTTCCGAAGCAGCTATGTACTCCGCTTCACATGTAGATCCCGCCACGACGCTTTGTTTAGAACTGCACCAACTTACAGCTCCACCGTTTAATAAAAACACGTATCCGGATTGCGATTTAGAATCGTCCGGATCAGTGTGAAAGCTTGCATCGACGTAACCATTTACGACTAGCTCGTTGTCACCTCCATATACGAGAAACATATCCTTAGTCCTTTTCAGGTATTTCAGGATGTTCTTGACCGCTGTCCAGTGATCCATTCCTGGATTACTTTGGTACCTTCCTGCCAAGCTTATTGCTAAGCATATG
>NW_025231731.1:9404-10819 GCF_018294505.1 Triticum aestivum | reverse complement strand
GCCTGGTATGGAAAATGTTGCATTCTGCACATGCTCTATGAAGGACCGGTGTTCACTAAAACAGTCATAACTTTGTCATTCGGAGGCCGTTTCGGACCCACAAGTACTTGAAATGCTCGCGACGAGCGTGGGAATCTAGGAATACTTCCGGCTTCTGTAGGAGGCTTGCAGGACCCTCAAATTCGGCCCCTAAGCAGGACTTTTTGCCCCTGAAAGTTAAAGAACATCATTTGCCGCTGCTTTTCAGACAAGTTTCTGAACCCATTGGCACTCCTTTGGAAGGAAATCCGAGAGACTATGGTGAGTATAAACATTAGTCCGCTTGGTATGGACAAACGTTGCATTCTGCACATGCTCTATGATCCGGGGAATCCAGTTTGGTTGTAAATTCAAGAAAATAAGGCGACTATAAGCTATATTATCCTTGTTTTTGCCGTGTGGCATGCCGTAACATACGTGTGTTACAACCAATAATAGCAGGGCATTCCTGGCATCGGTGAATATATATGTGGAAACAATATCTCCAATTTGGAGGACACAAAATTTTGCGGTGGCGCGCCAGAACGCGTCACGAGAAAATGTAGGACTTGCGCAAGAGACCCGGAGGCCCCTGAAATTCGGCACCAAAGCAGGACTTTTTGCCGCAGAAAGTCGAAGAACATCATTTGCCGCTGCTTTTCAGACAAGTTTCTGAACCCATTGGCTCCTTTGGATGCAAATCCAAGAGACTATATTGTGTATAAACATTAGTCCGCCTGGTATGGACAAACGTTGCATTCTGCACATGCTCTATGATCTGGGGAGTCCCATTCGGTTGTAAATTCAAGAAAATAAGGCGACTATAAGCCTTGTTCTCCTTGTTTTTGCCGTGTGGCATGCCGTAACGTACGTGTGTTACAGCCAATAATAGGAGGGCATTCCTGGCATCGGTCAATATATAAGTGGAAACAACATATCCACTATGGAGGACACAAAATTTTGGGGTGGCACACCAGAACGCGTCATGAGAAAATTAACTTCTTTCAAGGACTAACATATAAACGACCGGTTATCACTAAAACTGTCATAACTTTGTCATTCGGAGACCGTTTCGGAACCACAAGTACTGAAAATGCTCGCGACGAGCGTGGGAATCTAGGAAATACTTCCGGCTTGCGCAGGAGGCCTGGAGGACCCTCAAATTCGGCCCCTAAGCAAGACCTTTTACCCCTGAAAGTTAAAGAACATCATTTGCCGCTGCTTCTCACACAAGTTTCTGAACCCATTGGCACTAATTTGGATGGAAATCCGAGAGACTTTGGTGAGTATAAACATTAGTCCGCCTGGCATGGACAAACGTTGCATTCTTCACATGCTCTATGAAGGACCGGTGTTCACTAAAACAGTCATAACTTTGTCATTCGGAGGCCGTTTCG
>NW_025231731.1:0-1359 GCF_018294505.1 Triticum aestivum | reverse complement strand
TGAAACATATTAAAAGTCAAGCTAAACTGAATCGTAGACATGCTAAATGGGTTGAATTCATTGAAACTTTCCCTTATGTCATTAAACACAAGAAGGGTAAAGAAAATGTTATTGCTGATGCATTGTCTCGTCGCTATACTATGCTTTCACAACTTGACTTCAAAATATTTGGTTTGGAGACCATCAAAGATCAATATGTGCATGATGCTGATTTTAAAGATGTTTTGCAGAATTGTAAAGAAGGAAGAACCTGGAACAAGTTTGTCGTTAATGATGGATTTGTGTTCCGTGCTAACAAGCTATGCATTCCAGCTAGCTCTCTTCGTCTTTTGTTGTTGCAGGAGGTGCATGGAGGAGGATTAATGGGACACTTTGGCGTGAAGAAGACGGAGGACGTACTTGCTACACATTTCTTTTGGCCAAAGATGAGACGGGATGTTGAGCGTTTTGTTGCTCGCTCCACTACATGTCAAAAAGCTAAGTCACGACTCAATCCTCATGGTTTATATATGCCTTTGCCTGTACCTAGTGTTCCTTGGGAGGATATATCTATGGACTTTGTTTTAGGTTTACCTCGAACAAAGAAGGGGAGGGATAGCATATTTGTTGTCGTGGATAGATTCTCAAAAATGGCACACTTTATACCATGTCATAAAAGCGATGATGCTGTTAATGTTGCTGATTCGTTCTTCCGTGAAATTATTCGTTTGCATGGTGTGCCAAATACTATTGTTTCAGATCGTGATACTAAATTTCTTAGCCACTTTTGGAGATGTTTATGGGCTAAGTTGGGGACTAAACTGCTTTTTAGTACTACTTGTCACCCCCAAACTGATGGACAAACTGAAGTAGTCAATAGAACATTGTCTACTATGCTTAGGGCTGTTTTGAAGAATAATCAGAAAATGTGGGAAGAATGCTTGCCTCATATTGAGTTTGCTTATGATCGTTCATTGCATTCTACTACGAAGATGTGCCCTTTTGAAATTGTGTATGGTTTCTACCTCGTGCACCTATTGATTTGTTGCCTCTTCCATCTTCGGAGAAGGTTAATTTTGATGCTAAACAACGTGCTGAATTGATCTTAAAAATGCATGAGTTAACTAAGGAAAACATTGAGCGTATGAATGCTAAATATAAACTTGCTGGAGATAAGGGTAGAAAACATGTTGTGTTTGCACCTGGAGATCTTGTTTGGTTACATTTGCGTAAGGATAGATTTCCTGATTTGCGCAAATCAAAGTTAATGCCACGTGCTGATGGTCCTTTTAAGGTGTTAGAGAAAATAAATGATAATGCATATAAACTTGAGCTGCCTGCAGATTTTGGGGTTAGTCCCACTTTTAACATTGCAGATTT
>NW_025231730.1:8922-10821 GCF_018294505.1 Triticum aestivum | reverse complement strand
CTCTTGCAAGAACGTACTCAAGGGCAAGGCAATCAAGGTCAAGGCAACAATCAGTTTCACTTTGCCACTCTCAACCAGTTTCTCGCAAATCAGCCCAAGTCTTTCAGCTACTGTGCCGAGGCCACGGATGCCGATGATTGGCTCGTGGACATCAACAAGCATTTTGAATGTAGCAATGTCAGGCCTGAGGACTATGTCAAGTTCGCTTCTTTCCAGCTCAAGGACCAAGCCGCTGATTGGTTTCAGCAATACAAAGATTCCAGAGGAGGTCGTGTGATCACTTGGACTGACTTCTGTCGGGACTTCAAAGCGCACCACATTCCACAAAGTGTTGTTGAGAGCAAGCGTGAGGAGTTCCGCAATCTCAAGCAAGGAAACATGTCTGTGTATCAATACAACATTCAGTTTCAGAAACTTGCTCGCTTCGCTAAACAAGACGTTCCTGATGAGAAGAGTATGATCTATCACTTCAGAGGTGGACTTAAAGAGGATCTGCAGTTAGCTCTCGTTCTTGTTGAGCCTACTCAGTTTGATCAATTCTACAATATGGCACTGAAGCAAGAGGCTGCTCAGCTCAAGTGTGAGGCTTCTAAGAAGAGAGTCAGAGACGCAGTTCAGTCTTCTTCTTCCTCACTTGGGTCAGCTAAGCAACAGAAGTTCTGGTTGCCTCCTCCTCCGTTTCGTCAGCCTTACCAGCAGAAGAACAAAGGTGGCCATAGTTCTTCCAACTCTTCCAACTCTGGCTATCAGACCAAGTCTCAGAATCAAGCTCCCAAGTCCAATGCTCCTTATCACCGTCCTCTCTCAGAGGTGACTTGCAACAAATGTCAGCAGAAAGGTCACTATGCTAACAAGTGCTTCAACCAGAGGCGTCTTCCTCCTCCTCCTCCTGTCAGATCTTCCAGCAATGCAGTGGTCAAGCATAATCCAAAGTTTGCCAAGGTGAACATGATGAATGCAGCTCAAGCGGAGGAATCTACTGATGTGATAATGGGTAATCTCTCAGTTAATGATATTCCTGCAAAAGTTCTTTTTGATACTGGTGCATCGCATTCTTTCTTGTCATACCCATTTGCATCGAAGCACAATGTTGACACAGAGATTTTATCCAAAGTTATGCAAGTTGTTTCTCCGGGAAAGCTTTTGTCGTCTAGTTTGGTTGCTCCCGATGTTTCCATCAAGATAGGCGACTATAGATTCCAGTCTTCTCCAATTGTCCTTGGTGACTCGGATATTGATCTAATTCTCGGGATGGACTGGCTTTCTAAGCACAAGGCTCAACTTGATTGTGCTGCCAGGGAAATTCAATTGACACACTCGTCTGAGGATGTGATTATTTTTGCCGCTCGTGATGAAACCATTCGGTTTTTCTCTCTCAATGAGAAGGGCGAATTGGATGCCATCTCTCAAATTCCAGTCGTTTGCGAGTATCAAGATGTCTTTCCAGAGGAGCTTCCGGGTATGCCTCCGCACCGGCCAGTTGAGTTCGTTATCGAACTAGAGCCTGGTACTGTACCCGTTTGCAAGCGTCCATACAAGCTTGGACCAAACGAGCTGAAGGAATTGAAGAAGCAGCTCGATGAACAAGAACGTCTGGGTTTGATCAGACCGAGTTCTTCTCCATGGGGTTGTGGTGTTCTTTTTGTCAAGAAGAAGGATGGCACGGACCGACTTTGTGTCGACTACCGTCCATTGAATAAGAAGACAATCAAGAACAAGTACCCACTTCCCAACATCAATGAGCTATTCGAGCAACTCAAAGGTGCTAAAGTATTCTCGAAGCTTGACCTTCGTATGGGTTATCATCAGATTCGCATTCGTGAAGAAGATATTCCCAAGACAGCATTCAGAACAAGCTTTGGTTCTTATGAATATACTGTCGTGTCTTTCGGCCTTGTC
>NW_025231730.1:0-1254 GCF_018294505.1 Triticum aestivum | reverse complement strand
CCGCCGGAGCCCCTCGCCGGAGCGAGCCCGACGAGGTACTGCCCGTGTTCGCGTTGACCGGTTTTTGAAAAAAAAACTTTTGTTTAAAAAAAAACCCTAGATCGGTTTTTTTTTTCGGTTTTCTTATTTCACGAGCGTTCACTGAGCCGTTCGTTTTAACGAACGCGTTCGTCGGTTTTTCTTTGTTAACGAACGTCCGTTATTTAACCGTTCGTCCGTTTTTCTTTTTCGTCGGATTTTCTCGTTATTTTCTCAGATTCGATTTCTGATCGAAACTTCGAATCTGTTTAACTTCTCGCTCGTTTATCGGAATCAGGGATTCAAGCGCCTAGAGTTTCGTCTCGAAATTCTCTTTCCGTTTAACCTACTCAAACAAGTTTTTGCTACAGTAAAATTTGACCTAGATCCAGATTAGCAAACGAAGTTTCTTTCTTTCGCCGTTTGACTTTCGTTGCTTCTTTCGAGTTGATTTTTTTTGCAAACCGGAGTTCTTAAGTTGAACTTTCTGGTTGGATCTTTCATTCGAGTTTTACCTATGCATTAGCTGAGTACTGATTGTATGCTTGTTTGTTTGCGATAGAGTACCCGGAGTGTGCCGCTTGTTACTTCGACTCGCTAGGTTTTGCGGATCATCAGCAAGGCAAGTAACACTTTGATCATACCCCGTTCATACCCAGTTTTATTGCATTAGATCTATTTCCTCGAACACATTGCATGATTAGGATCTAATTAAACTGTGGGTATTGGGAAGTAGTTGAGGTAGTACCTATCACCTGTTTACTATCACACCCTTGGGAGTTACTTCTACGTTGCTTTTATTATTGCCATGCTATGCTCGTAGACGTGGATTGGGTTTGAGAGATATTCATGACAGATGTGAGTGTTTAATAATGGTTCAACTTAAGGTGGCAACTAAAACTCACATCTGGGTGGATTGAGACACCTGGAGAACCCAGTGTTGTCTGTATGTATAAGGTCCGCCACCCAGGCTCAAAGGGATCATAAGATTGTTCATGCTAGAAACTTCCGTGTGCAGCCGCAAGCTATTATGGGCTCTAGCATAGCTGAGTAGGTTACAGGATCTCTTGAAGAGGTGGACTAGCAGATGTAGGGGAAAGTAGGTGTACCGGTCCATCCAGAGTAGAGAGTGACTGTTTCTGAAAGACTGTGTCTCGGTCATCCGTTTCTCAAACATCATGCAGTGCGAGAATCAAGCGGAGGCGATCGAGTCTTGTGGGAAAAGTGCACAAACCT
>NW_025231729.1:0-10826 GCF_018294505.1 Triticum aestivum | reverse complement strand
GTCCCGGTTGGTGCCACCAACTAGGATCAATGGCCTGGTGCTGCCCCGCGCCCAAAAGTTTAGTCCCACATCGCTAGCTGAAGGGTGCCGGCACTGGTTTATAAGCGCTGGTGTGCCTCCCCATTCGAGCTCCTCTCTAATGGAGGCTTTCGGTCCTAAACTTGCTACTGCCTGTGGGCCTATTGGGCCTTCTGCGGGCCTAAATCCTGGCCCATGTAGGGTTTCTAGTCGTATTCAGGCCGTGGAGGCCCAGTAGGAGGCATTTTTTTGGTTTTTTCTTTTTTATTTCTACATTTTTTGGGTTTTTATTTTTATATTTCTACTTACAACTAAATACTTACAGTTTTTTAGTGATTTGTTTTTGCTTTTAGGTCACAAAAATTATAAACTTTCTGTTAGTGCCATTAGTTTTAAATTTTCAATAGTTTAAATTTGAATTTTTTAAAATTTGTGTGAATCACTAGTTTATGAATAACTTTACTGTAAAATTGATTTTTGAGTCATTCTTTTTCCTTCTATTTAATATTACTGTGTTTTATCATTATACTCAATTTGGTAATTTTAGTTAGTCATAAAAAATATTATAGGCATTTTTTTTGTTTTTTGCTATTTATTTTTTCATTTCTACTTAGAACAAAATACTTATAGTTTTTTAGTGATTTCTTTTTTCTTTTAGATCACAAAAATTATAAACTTTCTGCATTATTTATTTTCTTTTGTTTTTTGCTTTATTTTTTAATTCTTTTTGCTTTTAGTTTTAGAAAAATTATAAACTTTCTGTTAGTGCCATTAGTTTTCAAATTTGAAAACACTTTTTTAGTTTTTTTAGTTTTCTTTGTTCTTTTATTTATTTTAATTTGTTTCTACTTACAACAAAATGCTTATTGTTGCTATTTTTATTTTTTTAGTTTTTTGTTTCGTTTTCTGCATTATTTTTTTGCTTTATTTTTTAATTCTTTTTGCTTTTAGGTTAGCAAAATTATAAACTTTCTGTTAGTGCCATTAGTTTTAGAAAAATTATAAACTTTCTATTAGTGCCATTAGTTTTCAAATATTAATAGTTAAAATTTGAATTCTTTGAAATTTGTGTGAATCACAAGTTTGTGATTAACTTTACTAAAAAAATGAACATAGATGCACCTATAGAGAAAATTTGACCTAAATTCATAGTTTTCAAATGAACTCTGAAAAAGTTGGCATAGCATACTCGTGTGTTACAAAGTTGGCATAGTATCATCATAATAGTTGTGGGAGAAAGTCTTCACTTTTTCTTCGCTTGTGTCATTTGCTTATTGCGCCGTAACCATGGATAATCTTCATCGTTTATTAGGATGCTTGGGTCAGCCTTGACATTGAAGGGAGGAATTTCATGAAACTTTTCATAATCTTCAGACATGTCTGTCTTGCCCTTCACTCCCAGGATATACATTTTTCCTGAAAGAACTATGTGGCGCTTTGGCAAATCGTATGATGTATTCACTTCCTTATCTTTTCCTTTTCTATTTATTTTTTATTTCTACTTACAACTAAATACTTACAGTTTTTAGTGATTTCTTTTTGCTTTTAGGTCACAAAAATTATAAGCTTTCTGTTAGTGCCATTAGTTTTATATTTTGAATAGTTTAAATTTGAATTTTTAAAAAATTGTGTGAATCACTAGTTTATGAATAACTTTACTATAAAAATAGAATTTTTTTTCTTCTTTGCTATTTATTTTTTATTTATACTTACAATTAAATACTTATAGTTTGATTTTAGGTCACAAAAATTATATTCTTTTTGCTATTGAAGAATATTATAGTTTTATTTTAGTTGATCATAACATAATATTTTAATTGATTTTTTTTATTTGCATAAAAGTTTTGTAGTTCATTCTGTTTGCTATTAATTCATTCTTTGAGCTAAATGACTCTGAAATTGGAAAGCATTTCAAAATGAACTCTGAAAAGGTTGAAAGTTGGCATGGTATCATCATTTCACCCACATAGCATGTTCGAAAAAGTAGAGAGGGTTACGACAAAAACTTGATGCACTTCGTGTACAAAATGGACAATCACTTTCGAAGTATCAAAGTTTCGAACCATAAGACAGGAAAGCATTTCAAATGAACTCTGAAAAAGTTGAAAGTTGGGATGGTATCATAATTTCACCCGCATAGCATGTGCATGTACAAAACAGACAATGGTAGCATGTTCGTCTGTTACAAATTTGGCATGGTATCATCATAATAGTTGCGGGAGAAAGTCACTTTTTCTTCGCTTGTGTCATTTGCTTATTGTGCCGTAACCATGGATAATCTTCATTGTTTATCAGGATGCTTGGGTCAGCCTTGACATTGAAGGGAGGAATTTCATGAAACTTTTCATAATCTTCAGACATGTCTGTCTTGCCGTCCACTCCCAGGATGTCCCTTTTTCCTGAAAGAACTATGTGGCGCTTTGGCTCATCGTATGATGTATTCGCTTCCTTATCTTTTCTTTTTCTCGGTTTGGTAGACATGTCCTTCACATAGATAACCTGTGCCACATCATTGGCTAGGACGAACGGTTCGTCAGTGTACCCAAGATTTTTCAGATCCACTGTTGTCATTCCGTACTGTGGGTCTACCTGTACGCCGCCGCCAAACAGAATGACCCATTTGCACTTAAACAAAGGGACCTTAAAATCAGGTCCGTAGTCAAGTTCCCATATGTCCACTATGTAACCATAATATGTGTCCTTTCCGCTCTCGGTTGCTGCATCAAAGCGGACACCGCTGTTTTGGTTGGTGCTCTTTTGATCTTGGGCGATCGTGTAAAATGTATTCCCATTTATCTCGTATCCTTTGTAAGTCAATACAGTCAAAGATGGTCCCCTGGACAACAAGTACAACTCATCACAAATAGTGTTGTCACCTCTGAGACGTGTTTCCAACCAACTGCTGAAAGTCCTGATGTGTTCACATGTAATCCAGTCGTCGCATTGCTCCGGGTGTTTGGAGCGCAGACTGTTCTTGTGTTCATCGACATACGGGGTCACCAAGGTAGAATTCTGTAGAACTGTGTAGTGTGCTTGAGACCAAGAATATCCGTCCCTGCATATTATTGAGTCTCTTCCAAGAGTGCCTTTTCCAGTCAGTCTCCCCTCATACCGCGATTTAGGGAGACCTATCTTGTTAAGGCCAGGAATGAAGTCAACACAAAACCCGATAACATCCTCTGTTTGATGGCCCATGGAGATGCTTCCTTCTGGCCTAGCGCGGTTACGGACATATTTCTTTAGGACTCCCATGAACCTCTCAAAGGGGAACATATTGTGTAGAAATACGGGCCCCAGGATGACAATCTCGTCGACTAGATGAACTAGGACGTGCGTCATGATATTGAAGAAGGATGGTGGGAACACCAGCTCGAAACTGACAAGACATTGCGCCACATCACTCCTTAGCCTTGGTACCATTTCTGGATCGATCACCTTCTGAGAGATTGCATTGAGGAATGCACATAGCTTCACAATGGCTAATCGGACGTTTTCCGGTAAAAGCCCCCTCAATGCAACCGGAAGCAGTTGCGTCATAATCACGTGGCAGTCATGAGACTTTAGGTTCTGAAACTTTCTCTCTGGCATATTTATTATTCCCTTTATATTCGATGAGAAGCCAGTCGTGACCTTCATACTAAGCAGGCATTCAAAGAAGATTTCTTTCTCTTCTTTCGTAAGAGCGTAGCTGGCAGGACCTTTATACTGCTTCGGAGGCATGTCGTCTTTTTCGTGCAAACGTTGCAGGTCCTCCCGTGCCTCCGGCGTATCTTTTGTCTTCCCATACACGCCCAAGAAGCCTAGCAGGTTCACGCAAAGGTTCTTCGTCACGTGCATCACGTCGATTGAGGAGCGGACCTCTAGGTCTTTCCAGTAGGGTAGGTCCCAAAATATAGATTTCTTCTTCCACATGGGTGCGTGTCCCTCAGCGTCATTCGGAACAGCTAGTCCACCGGGACCCTTTCCAAAGATGACGTAGGGTAAATCATTGACCATAGCAAGCACGTGATCACCGGTGCGCATGGCGGGCTTCTTCCGGTGATCTGCCTCGCCTTTGAAATGCTTGCCTTTCTTTCGACATTGATGGTTGGTCGGAAGAAATCGACGATGGCCCAGGTACACATTCTTCCTGCATTTGTCCAGGTATATACTTTCAGTGTCATCTAAACAGTGCGTGCATGCGTGGTATCCTTTGTTTGTCTGTCCTGAAAGGTTACTGAGAGCGGGCCAATCGTTGATGGTCACGAACAGCAACGCCTTAAGGTTAAATTCCTCCTGTCTGTGCTCATCCCACGTACGTACACCATTTCCATTCCACAGCTATAAAAGTTCTTCAACGAATGGCCTTAGGTACACATCAATTTCGTTGCCGGGTTGCGTAGGGCCTTGGATGAGAACTGGCATCATAATGAACTTCCGCTTCATGCACATCCAAGGAGGAAGGTTATACATACATAAAGTCACGGGCCAGGTGCTGTGATTGCTGCTCTGCTCCCCGAAAGGATTAATGCCATCCGCGCTTAAAGCAAACCATACATTCCTTGGGTCCTTTGCAAACTCATCCTAGTACGTTCTCTCGATTTTTCTCCACTGCGACCCGTCAGCGGGTGCTCTCAACTTCCCATCTTTCTTTCGGTTCTCACTGTGCCATCGCATCAACTTGGCATGCTCTTCGTTTCTGAACAGACGTTTCAACCGTGGTATTATAGGAGCATACCACATCACCTTCGCAGGAACCCTCTTCCTGAGGGGCTCGCCGTCAACATCACCAGGGTCATCTCGTCTGATCTTATACCGCAACGCACCGCATACCGGGCATGCGTTCAGATCCTTGTATGCACCGCGGTAGAGGATGCAGTCATTAGGGCATGCATGTATCTTCTCCACCTCCAATCCTAGAGGGCATACGACCTTCTTTGCTGCGTATGTACTGTCGGGCAATTCGTTATCCTTTGGAAGCTTCTTCTTCAATATTTTCAGTAGCTTCTCAAATCCTTTGTCAGCCACAGCATTCTCTGCCTTCCACTGCAGCAATTCCAGTACGGTACCGAGCTTTGTGTTGCCATCTTCGCAATTGGGGTATAACCCTTTTTTGTGATCCTCTAACATGCGATCGAACTTCAGCTTCTCCTTTTGACTAATGCATTGCGTCCTTGCATCGACAATGACCCATCGGAGATCATCATCATCGGGCACATCGTCTGGTTCCTCTTGATCTTCAGCAGCTTCACCCGTGGCAGCATCATTGGGCACATCGTATGGTTCCTCTTGATCTTCACCAGCTCCCCCTGTTGCAGCATCACCGTATTCAGGGGGCACATAGTTGTCATCGTACTCTTCTTCTTCGTCATCTTCCATCATAAGCCCTATTTCTCCGTGCCTCGTCCAAACATTATAGTGTGGCATGAAACCCTTGTAAAGCAGGTGGGAGTGAAGGATTTTCCGGTTAGAGTAAGACCTCGTATTCCCACATTCAGTGCATGGACAACACATAAAACAATTCTGCTTGTTTGCCTCAGCCGCATCGAGAAACTCATGCACGCCCTTAATGTACTCGCGGGTGTGTCTGTCACCGTACATCCATTGCCGGTTCATCTGCGTGCATTATATATAATTAAGTGTCCAAATTAATAGAAGTTCATCATCACACTAAAACCAAAGTGCATACATAGTTCTCATCTAACAACATATAGCTCTCCAGAGCATCTAATTAATTAAACCATACATTGAAACTATGTAAAACATTTCAATGCGAAAACAAATGCGATCATAATCGCAACCAAGGTAACAATTGATCCAACGGCATAATGATACCAAGCCTCGGTATGAATGGCATATTTTCTAATCTTTCTAATCTTCAAGCGCATTGAACCATCTTGATCTTGTGATCATCGACGACATCCGCAACATGTAACTCCAATATCATCTTCTCCTCCTCAATTTTTTTTATTTTTTCCTTCAACAAATTGTTTTCTTCTTCAACTAAATTTAACCTCTCGACAATAGGGTCGGTTGGCATTTCCGATTCACATACATCCTAGATAAATAAAATCTATGTCACGTTGGTCGGCATAATTTTCATAAACAATAAATGAACCAATAGTTATAAAGATAATATACATACCAAATCCGAATCATAGACAGGACGAGGGCCGACGGGGGCGGATACCAAAACCATCGCACTATATAAGATGCAATAATAAATGTAAGAAAATGATACAAGTATCTATCTAAACATGCAAGTAAGAATATTTTTCCTTTCAGTAAGAAGATAAGAACAAGAGGCTCACCCTGGTGGTGTCGGTGATGAGATCGGCGCGGGTGATCGACGGCGGTGAAGACGGGGACGGGGCGTGACGGACCGCTAAATCTAGACAAATCTCGAGGAAAATGGAGCTTGGAGGTCGAGCTTCGAGAGGAGAAAGCTTAAGTAGTGTGGCTCGGGCATTCCATCGAACACCTCATGTGCATAGGAGGTGAGCTAGAGCACCACAAAGCCCTCTCCCCCTCGGCCAGAAAAAACAGAGCACTGTGCTCTGCTCTTGCGCGAGGGTGTATATATAGGCACCTCATTGGTCCCGGTTGGTGACATGAACCGGAACTAAAGGGGAGCCTTTGGTCCCGGTTCAAGCCACCAACCGGGACCAATGGTGGTGGGCCAGGAGCGAGGCCCATTGGTCCCGGTTGGTCCCACCAACCGGGACCAAAAGGTCCAGACGAACCGGGACCAATGGCCCACATGGCCCGGCCGGCCCCCTGGGCTCACGAACCGGGACCAATGCCCGTATTGGTCCCGGTTCTAGACTGAACCGGGACTAATGGGCTGATCCGGCCTAGACCATAGCCCTGTTTTCTACTAGTGTGATGTATATCGGTATCCTCTTGAGTCATACACATGCTCACTATACCGGCCTCCTCGCTACCAGTTTTGTTCCGACGATATTATCTCAAAGTACAACAAACAAGTTTGGGTCGATTCAATATGATCGTTCTAACGTCATACTCTTAATTTTGTTTTAGAACTATCGTTACACTTAACGATATCCTAAGATCTGAACAACGTGATCATGAACAACACTTCAGCTAGTCTTAGAGACGAGACTAGGAATCTTATTTTACCATCTATCATTCCACATATGCATATGAGTTTCTCACTGAATCTCATATTCCACGATCATAGCAGTTGTAACATAGAATGTAAACTCTTAGTTATGAATATAGAAATATAATAATACAATATTATTGTCTCTAAGGCATATTTCCAACACATAATAAGTGACACCCAATATGTCGTGAACCCCAGGTGTAATAAGATCCTCTCTAGATAAATCCGTTTGGCCCTATCATACGCCTTGTGCATGTCAAGCTTCACCACACAAGTTCCATCTTTACCTTTATTCTTCTTTTTAATAGCATCATTAGATTCAAAAGACATCAGCAAATTATCCGAGATAAGACCTCCCGGGAAAAAACACTTTGGTGCTAAATAATCTCCAATAAAAGAAATTTCATACTGTCAGGACCCCGACTCAATGCCACATCGATCTAGCATGTAACACCTCACATCACTTTGTGGCCTCACGCACGGTATTCCCACGGGTGCCGCCTTACCTTTGCCCGGGACCGTTTGCGCCTTTTGGCACACGTATATGACAGTGTCGCTAGCATCCATATGATAAGGAGCTCGGGCTGACATTGCTAGTCGTAAACCCAAAGTGGCACAAACTTACAGGGACAGGCATCCATGACCCAGCATCGAACGTGTCGGTCATCAGCGAGTGAATCCAGGCTGTAGCACTGGGCTAGCAGAACTCCGGTGAACCGGGCTATAGCGGGCTAACAGGACTCCGGTATTCATCGCGTGACATTTCCCCGAAGGGACAGACACAGGAACGAAGAAGGACACATGCCGGCCAGCCTAAGTGTTCCGGAGCAGTAGCAAGCTACCATGGCTCAGTGGAAACACTAGGAGACATTTCCCGGTAAGAGAGGCTACTAAGGATAAACAACTAGATAGTCAGATCCCACACATACCAAGCATTTCAATAACATACACACAATATGCTCGATATGTGCAAATACAACATGGCATCACAACATGACTCTACGACTCAAGTATTTATTCAATAGGCTCTGAGGAGCGAGATATTACAAAAATGGGTGTCATGACCCAACAATCAGAGCATACAAGTCAAAGCACATGCGGAAGCTTAACATGTCTGAGTACAGACATCTAGAAATGAAAAAGGCTGAGAAGCCTGACTATCTACCAGATCCTGCCGAGGGCACAAGATCGTAGCTGAGGTAACAAGCTAAACGTCGAAGTCCACGTGGAACTACTAGCGAGACCGAAATCTCTCTGCAAAAACATAAAATAGGCAAACGTGAGTACAAATGTACCCAGCAAGACTTACATCAGAACTAACTACATATGCATCATTATCAACAAAGGGGATGGTGGAGTTTAACTGCAGCAAGCCAGCTTTGACTCGGTGGCTATCCTGAACTACGACTGCAAGTAACTCTTTTGAGGTGGCGCACACGAGTCCACATATTCACCATATCAATACACCACTAGGGATCCGCTCCCGTCTCCCTACGAGAACGCCATCCATAGCACTCACGCTTATCTTGCGTATTTTAGGGTATCCACTTTCACTTGTCTATGAACTGATATAAGCAACCCAGAATTCCTTTTCCGCGGACACGGCTATTCGAATAGATGATGTTAACCCTGCAGGGGTGTACTTCTTCATACATGTTTCCACCACTTAGCGTCTGCACACGACATGTGCTCGGCAGACTTCAAGCGAAAGCCGACGTGGGTGTAGACCACGACCTACCTAAACACTCAAGTCTCTAGTCCAGGTTTATCGCCTATTCGGGTTCCATCCATGAGGAGATCCGGCCGGAGTTTCGCTCACAGCCCCAAACGATGTGAACAGGGTTCCCGAGACACCAAACGGGCGCCCGGTACACCGTGCCACGTGCCCACCGCATCACAGCCCACCCCTTCGGTCAGCGCGGCCCACGGCCTCCAGCATACTACAAACACCAGAAACTACTTGCAACTCCTGGACAGAGGACAAGGGTGAATAAGAAGTCGAGCGGGGTCATATTTCAGGGCCCAATGTATGGTAGTAGCTGAATCATGGATCACAAACACAGAGCTCAGTTCCTGAGGACGGCTTCAATGAGACAACCCACCATGTACTCCTACATGGCCTCTCACCGCTACCTTTACCAAATCGTGTTCACGCACTTAGCTCACACACAGTAGGACATGTTCACACACCTCTGATTCATCCCCGATGAATCAGACCTGACTCAACTCTAAGCAGTAGCAGGCATGACAAACAAACATGAATGAGTAGGCACAACATGGCTCAAACAACTCCTACTCATACTAGTGGGTTTCATCTATTTACTGTGGCAATGACAGGTCATGCAGAGGATAAAGGGGTTCAACTACCGCAGCAACTAACAAATATGTCGTTGTTGTCCTAATGCAGTAAAAGAGAGCAGGAGCGAGAGAGTAGGATTGTATCGGAATGAACAAGGGGGTTTTGCTTGCCTGGCACTTCTGAAGATAGCATTGAGTCTTCATCAGTGTCAACGATCACATCATCGGTACAACGTCTATCGAGGGGGAACAACACCGGCAAACACAGAAGAAACACGATCAATGCAATGCACAATATGATGCATGCTATGACATGGCAATATGAATGTGTTTTGGGCTAATGCACCTAGCTATGGTTTAAATGAAGTTGGTTTGAATACATGATTCAAATTCCAACTCCATATATGATTATTTAAATGCCCTTTATTTGTTTTGTCCAAAACAGAGGACAAACATTGTTCAAACATGCATGAAAATGGTACAGATGGATTACTTGAATTTTTCTGATAATTTTTCATATATAAATTATTTCATTTGGAGTTACAGTTAATTTTCTATGATTTATTGAAGTTTTAGCTATTTCTGGAATTTTCCTGATTATTTATAAAATAAACTAAATTCCAGAAAAGGAATATTACGTCAGCATGGCGTTGGCATGACGTCAGCAGGTCAACAGGGGCTGGTCCGGTCAAACCTGACCAGTGGGGCCCACTGGTCAGTGACTGGGGCTGGTTAGTGCCGCTGACGTGTGGGCCCGGTCAACGGCCACGTCAGCACGGTCAAAACTGACGCGTGGGGCCACTCTAATTAGATTAAACTAAACAAAAGATAAACTAGGATTAATTAAAGCATGGGGCCTAGGTGCCAGTGACATGGTGCGGTGTTTAGTGGCTAATTAAGCCAGCCACGTCAGCAAGTGACGCCGGCGACCACGGCGACGGCGAGACCTCGCCGGAGTTGCTCGGGACGGCGCTACAGCCCGCGGCTGGTCGCGCGGAGGGCACCAAGAGGGAGCCCGTGCTCCCGCGCATCTAGGGGCGCACGCAGCTGGGCACAGGGAGGCCGGGGTTCGCCGGAAACGAGCTCCTGGCGGCGGCCGGAGTTCGGGCGTCGGGCGTTTCGACGCTGCTGCTCACAAACGAGGGAGCTGAGGCGCTGGAGGGGCTCTATGGGTCGCGGCAAGCACAACGGGTGCACGCCCGTGACCAAATGGTCACCGGGGTTTCGCCGGCGACGATCCCATTCGGCGGCGGCTGCTGTTAGCAAGGGGGCGGCGGCTACGGCAATCAAACGGAGGCGGGATTAGGGGGAAGATGATCGGGGGCTCACAGCGGATCCATTCGAGGCGGAGACGAGGCCGGGGACGGTCCGGAGCCGACGAATCGGGCGACGGCGACCGGCGGGT
>NW_025231728.1:0-10829 GCF_018294505.1 Triticum aestivum | reverse complement strand
CACCGCTCCACGGGCCTCCGGAAGCCCTGCATCGCCGCCACGTCGCCGTTCCCCTCTTCGGGCTCCGACCATCATCGCCGTCGAATTCGCCGTCTCCAGCGCGTCTCCGAGCCCGCTTCGACGCCCACTGCACCCGCGGTGAGCCCCCGAGTCGTTTCCCCCTTCTTCCCGGGTCTCTTTCGACCTCTAGGCCTTAGCCCCACCTTGGCCGAGAGCTCCACGCCGCCGGCGATGTCGCCGTCGTGGCCACGGTCACCGTAGCGCCCAACCGAGCACACTATCGTGCTCCACGCCTCACTAGGAGCACGCAGCACGCACCAACGCCTCCCCAAACACCCTGCAACGCCGACTCCGACCGCACCCGAACTCCGGCCGCCGCTCACGAGCTCGCCGTCGACGGTACCGGCCACCCCAGGCTCGGCCACCACCACCGTTCGACGCGCGGGAGCAAGAGCTCTCCAACGAGCCCAAGAACGGCCTCGCCTGTGCCCTGTAGCGCGATCCCGCATCGCGCCACCGTCTCGGGCCTCGCCGGCGTCACGTCGCCGGTGGGTTTGACCCACCTTGACCACGGCAGGACCCCCCTGAGTCCCTGACAGGTGGGCCCAGCCCTGTAGCTAATTAGGATTAGCGCTAACCACTGTAGTTAACCCCCTGACACTGACCAGTGGGCCCCAGCGCCACTAATTAGTAATTAGGATTAATTTGACCCTGTTTAACCCCCCTGTCACTGACGTGTGGACCCCACACGTCAGGTTTGACCTCAGCCAGCCGCAGTTGACCACTGACGTCATGATGACGTCATGCTGGCGCAATAACTATAATTTCTGGATTTAATTTAAATCAGGAAATTCCAGAATATAATTTAAACTTCAAAAATTCATAACTTTTATTCTGTAACTCCAAATTGGACAAATTATATATGAAAAATGATCAGAAAAATCCAATCTATCCATCTGTACTATTTTCATGCATTATCAAACAAGTTAAATTGATGTTTTAAGCAGAACAAGGAAAAGCACTTTAAAAGGCCATATTTGAATTTGAAATTTGAATCCTTGATTCAAATTTGCTCAAACCCTTCTGGTTTTAGTTGCATTAGCCCAACACACTCATATTGCCATGTTTCATGCATGCATCATATTGTTGCACATTGTTTGGTGATGGTTGTGTATCGGTGTCCTTTGCGACAGGTTCTGCCTCCGAGGAGTACCGTGATTACCCTAACGAAGAACCGTATCAGTGCATCGAACCATCAGGCAAGCAACCAACCATTTGATCATATCGATACAATCCCATGTTCTCGCTCCTGCTCTCTTTTACTGCATTAAGACAACGCGATTCAAACTGCTGTGTGCTACGGTAGTTGAACCCATTTCCTCTGCATGACCTGTCATTGCCACAGTAACTAGATGAAACCCACTAGCATGTGTAGGAGTTGATTGAGCCCTATGCATGTGTTGTTCCTACCTTGCTATGCCTGCTATGCTTAGAGTCGTGTCAGGTCTGGTTCATCTGGGTGATGGGCTAGAGTGAAATGATTATGTCGGTAATGAGAGTGGTGTGGTGAACACGATTGGTAAAGGTATCGATGAGAGGCCATGTAGGAGTACATGGTGGGTTGTTTCATTGAAGCCGACCTTAAGCACTGAGATCTGTATGTGTGATTTAAGAATCAGCTACTACCATGCATTGGGCCCGAAACCAATGGACCCTCTCGGCTTCTTATTCACCCTAGTTCTCCGTCCAGGAGTTGCAAGTAGTTTCTGGTGTTTGTAGCCTACTGGAGGCCGTGGACAGTGCTGACCGTAGGGGTGGGCTGTGATGCGGTAGGTACGTGGCCGGGTGTACCGAATACCCGTTAGGTATCTCGGGAACCCTGTTCACATCGTTCGGGGCCGTATGGGAAACCTCGGCCGGACTCCCTGCGGATGGAACCTGAATAGGCGATAAACCTGGACTAGAGGCTTAAGTGTTTAGGTAGGTCGTGGTCTACACCCACGTCGGCTTTCGCTTGAAGTCTGCCGAGCACATGTCGTGTGCAGACGCTAAGTGGTGGAAACATGTATGAAGAAGTACACCCCTGCAGGGTTATCATGATCTATTCGAATAGCCGCGTCCGCGGTAAAGGACTACTTGGTTGCCTATACAGTTCATAGACAAGTAAATGGAAACTACTGAAAGCCTCAAGATAAGTGTGAGTGCCGAGGATGGCTCTTCCGTAGGAAGACGGAGGTGGATCCTCGGTAGTGTATTGAAGTGGTGAGTAGTGGACTCGTGTGCGCAAAACATTTCAAGTTGGTGTATCGTAGGATAGTCTAGCCAAGAGTCAAAGCTAGCTTGCTGCAATAACTCCACCAACCCTTCTTGATACTATGCATGTATGTAGGATCTGATGTAAGTCTTGCTGAGTACCTTTGTACTCATGTTGCTATAATCTACTTGTGTCATAGAGTCATGTTGTGATGCTTCGTTGTATTTGCACATATCGAGCATATTGTGTGTATGATTGAAATGCTTGGTATGTGTGGGATCTAACTATCTAGTTGTTTATCTTTAGTAGCCTCTCTTACCGGGAAATGTCTCCTAGTGTTACCGCTGAGCCATGGTAGCTTGCTACTGCTCTGGAACACTTAGGCTGGCCGGCATGTGTCCTTCTTCGTTCCTGTGTCTGTCCCTTCGGGGAAATGTCACGCTTTGAGTACCGGAGTCCTGTTAGCCCGCTACAGCCCGGTTTACCGGAGTCCTGCTAGCCCAGTGCTACAGCCCGGACCCACTTGCTGATGACCGACACGTTCGAAGCTGGGTCATGGATGCCTGTCCCTGTAAGTCTGTGCCACTTTGGGTTTACGACTAGTCATGTCAGCCCGGGCTCTTTATCATATGGATGCTAGCGACACTATCATATACGTGAGCCAAAAGACGCAAACGGTCCCGGGCAAAGGTAAGGCGACACCCGTGGGGATACCGTGCGTGAGGCCGCAAAGTGATATGAGGTGTTACCGGCTAGATCGATGTGACATCGAGTCGGGGTCCTGACAGCGTTGGCATCTGAGCCGGACTGCCTGTAGGTTCTCCAAGCCAAACTGGTCGATGTTGAGTCTAGAAATTCTTTAGTTATATGTAGGGGAATTGATTGTGGGATGGAACGTAAGGCTCTTTTTACTCCTTTATCTCATGACATTCTGATCTGAGTCAGTCCATTCTTCCACCGGGGGTTAAGGAATTAGGATCTATTCTCTCTATCAGGATCACGTGTTACTAATCAGTAGTACCTTATAAGTTTGATGGATACAAGCCTAGTTAAGTTCTACTACCACATTATGTTGTTAGAATGGATTCAGAACTTTGTTATGATGATGTTGAGTGTGTACGAAATCCTTTGTCAAATGTCTCAAAATCCTTCTTGAGCATTTACAGCTGTTATGCTGCCGAAATTTTGCTAGAAATTCTAATGCCCTTGCATTATGATTGTGCTTTCAGATGGCCACTCGCGACCTCAATCAAGTGGTTCGCCTGACTCGATGCCTAGATGTACCCGGCCATACTGCCAAGTTGGTCAGGGTAATGACTGAGGCTGGATACCGCTGGTATCCTGAGTACACGGTCGAAGAGCAATTCCGAGACTTTAATCAAAGCCAGTATCTCTGCACTGTCAGGATATTTCCATCTTATCCTGGATCCACCGAGCCTCTTCACTGCTCCTATGGACTCGGGGTTACTATTGAGATGGCTGTGCAGGACGCCGCCTACTCTATGATGACCATTATGCGAGTCAGATCTGGACTATTTCGGGACTCTGATTTCCGGTATATGCCAGGATCACTTCCGGGAGCACAAGGGTATCTCCAGGCTATCTATGCTGACCCCACTCAGGAGGATTCACGGACTCGCACCACTGCTGAGATGCTCGAGGATAAGGACCGTGAAAATCGGGTCTTAAGGTTAGAGCTCTTCAATACCCGTGCTGACCACTGGGCCACTTTGACTCGGTTCGCACCGGCGGTGCAAGCTGGATATTCAGATATGCGCGATCTCTATCCTGTGAGATCTGCTCTGCCAGACGTGATGGTTTGGCGTGATGTAGGAGGCATCACCCCACCTCGCGGTCCCCGCAGGCCACCGTCTGTTGGTCCAAGGCCTCATCCTAGCCCCTATGGTCCACAAGCTCCGCGAGACCGTCTGTTTCCGGATGATCATGTTGAGCTTCCAGGCTATGGAGGTGACTTCTACGAGGACTACTACGGATCGGTCTGAGTTAGTGGTAGTATCACTAGTTCGCACTAGCTGTGTCTTCTATCGTTCCGCGTGACTCGTGGGATATGACCTAGTTTGTACTCTTTTCCGGAGGTGTAGAAAAATAATGTATAGGAGCTTGGGATGCCTCCGATGAGATGTAATCCTCTTTTCACCGTATTAGTACTTTGTTTGGTCTTGTACTAAACCCTGTATGGTGTGTATGACGATGGAATAAAAGAAGCAGTTTCTGTATCTACCATGTCATACGGATGATCATCTTGCATTCCGAGTTATTCCTTACATTATGTGTCCTATGTCGGAATTTTATCATCCTGACTAAATCATTGTCTTGTTTACCTAGGATGGTCAACACGCGCACTAACCCTGCTCCTCAAGAGCAGGCCGAAGGCAGTGAAGTCAGGGATGCAAATCTGCCTCATCCTCCTTCACTAGCCGAGGTTATGATGGAAGCTGAGAGAAACAAGCGGGAGACCAACCGTTTGTTGGAGCGTATTGAACAGAGCACAACACACCATCAGAGGACTAACGTGGTGTCACTCAGTGATTTTATCAAATTACATCCACCCACGTTCCACCACTCCGTCGAGCCTCTCGACGCTGATGACTGGCTTCGCAGTATCGCTCACAAGCTGCGTTCCGCGCTGGTAGCGGAGGCTGACAAGGTCACCTTTGCTGCATATCATCTTGAAGGCCCCGCCAGTCTATGGTGGGAGAATTATGGAGCTATGCGCCCAGCGGGCCATGTCACTACTTGGGCTGAATTCAGCGAGGCTTTCCGTGAACATCACATTCCGGAGGGCCTCATGGACCGTAAACGTGAGGAATTCTGCAATTTCACCCAAGGCCGACTTTCTGTGGATGTTTATAGCAGGGAGTTTGGTAATCTCGCACGATATGCAACCGAGGAAGTTTCTACTGATGCCAAGAAGCAAGCAAGGTTCCGTAAGGGCCTTAGTCCTGAGCTTCGCCGCGACCTCCGTCTGCATGAGTGCACATCTTTTCAGAAACTTGTCAACAAAGCCATCAGTGCTGAAACTGGTCAGACTGACTATGACGCAACACGCAAGCATGGCCGCGATATGGGTTCCTCATCCGGTGCTGGTCCTCAGAAGCGCCGCGTGTGGGTGCCCAACACCGACCTGCCACCCAGGTTCACACCGAGGCCATCTTTCCAGGCGCCTCGCCCCGTTCAACAGTCTGCACCGGCCAAGCCCTATGGGGGTCCAACTAACAATGCTCCTCCATGTACCAGTTCCGTGACTTGTTTCAAGTGTGGGGAATCTGGTCACTATATGCGTGAGTGTCCCCAGACCAACCCCAATCAATCTGCTAAAGCTGTTGGCCGTGGCAAGCCGACAGGAAAAATATTCCATGCCAGACCGGTCACCGCTTCACGTGGCCATGTCAACTGTATCTCTGCCGAAGAAGCTCAAGAGGATCCCAACGTCGTTCTCGGTACGCTTCTTGTAAATTGCCACCCGGCATCTGTTCTTTTCGATACAGGAGCCTCTCATTCTTTTATATCCGAAAATTATGCTCGTTTGCATAACGTTGCATTCTGTGACATGCCATCCACTATGGAAATTTCTACCCCTGGTTCTAGATGGCAGACCTCTAGGGTAAGTTATGGAAATGAAATCCAAGTCGACAGACTTGTTTTTCTCGCGTCTTTGATAGCCCTTAAATCTTCAGATATTAATATCATTTTGGGTATGGACTGGATGTCAGCTCATCAAGCCAAAATTGATTGCTTCTCTAGGACTGTTCAACTCACCCATCCTTCGGGGAAGATAGTCAATGTCTTGACCCAAATAGCCAAGCGACAATTATATTCTCTTAACGCCAGCCCTTTGCCAGACCTTGAGGACATTCCGGTAGTCCGTGACTTCCCGGATGTCTTTCCAGAGGAATTGCCAGGTGTTCCACCTGACAGGGATGTTGAGTTCGTAATCGACCTCATCCCCGGAACCGTTCCGATTGCTAGAAGACCTTATAAGATGGCACCACTAGAACTAGCCGAGCTTAAGAAACAACTCGATGAATCCTTGAAAAAGGGTTTCATCCGCCCTAGTTCATCTCCGTGGGCTTGCCCCGTCCTATTCGTCAAGAAGAAGGATGGTACGGACCGGATGGTTGTAGATTACTGACCTGTCAATTTGGTCACAATCAAGAACAAATATCCACTTCCCAGGATCAACGATCTGTATGATCAGCTCGCTGGATCCTCAGTCTTCTCCAAGATGGATTTGAGGTTGGGCTACCATCAAATCAAAATCAGAAACGGGGACATTCCTAAAACGGCCTTTGTTACTCGTTATGGCCAATACGAGTACACCGTCATGTCCTTCGGTTTAACCAACGCTCCAGCCACCTTTTCTCGGTTAATGAACTCAATCTTCATGGAGTATTTGGATAAATTCGTCGTGGTTTACCTCGATGATATACTCATCTACTCCAAGAACGAGGAAGAACATGCCGAACAT
Source organism: Triticum aestivum (assembly GCF_018294505.1). Lineage (NCBI taxonomy): Eukaryota > Viridiplantae > Streptophyta > Magnoliopsida > Poales > Poaceae > Triticum > Triticum aestivum. The sequence continues at coordinate 4,086 of NW_025231728.1, read as the reverse complement.
CTAAGGCTAGTGTTGAAGAAACTTCGAGAGCATCGCCTTTATGCCAAATTTTCTAAATGTGAATTCTGGTTGTCAGAAGTGACCTATCTGGGTCATGTAATATCTGGTAAAGGTATTGCTGTTAACCCTGAGCGAGTTCAAGCCGTTCTTAACTGGACTCCACCTGAATCGGTCAAGCAAGTTCGGAGTTTTCTAGGCTTAGCGAGCTATTGTCGTCGCTTTGTCGAGAACTTCTCCAAGGTTGCCAAACCTCTAACCGAACTCCTCAAGAAAGATAAGAAGTTCGAGTGGACTCCACAATGTGAGCACAGCTTTCAGGAACTGAAAAGACGCCTGACTTCTGCTCCCGTACTGGTACCGCCAGACTTCTCCAAGGACTTTGTTATCTACTGCGACGCCTCGCGACAAGGACTAGGTTGCATTCTCATGCAAGATCGACACGTAATTGCCTACGCTTCACGGCAATTGCACCCACATGAGGAGAATTATCCTACTCATGATCTAGAGCTTGCAGCCGTAGTCTATGCACTTAAAACCTGGCGACATTACCTCCTCGGTAATCGTTGCGAAATATTCACTGATCACCAAAGTCTGAAGTACATTTTCACCCAACCGGATCTGAATCTCAGGCAAAGACGTTGGGTTGAATTGATCACAGACTTCGACTTAGGAATAACCTACACCCCAGGGAAAGCCAACGTCATGGCTGATGCGCTAAGTCGTAAATCTTATTGTAACAATCTGGTGTTACAACAAAGTCAACCGCTTCTCCATGAGGAATTTCGGAAGCTTAACCTTCACATTGTTCCTCAAGGATTTCTTTCCACCTTGGTGGCGAAACCTACTCTTACGGATCAAATCATTGCTGCCCAGAAGCGAGATAAGGGAATAGCTAAGATCAAGGAGAACATTGCTAGCGGAGGTGCTAGTTGTTTCTCCACAAATGATCATGGTGTTGTGTACTTTGAGAACCGTCTAGTGGTTCCCAAGAACCAGCATCTACGGCAGTTGATCCTTAAGGAGGCTCATGAATCTCCTCTCACCATTCATCCCGGTAGTACTAAGATGTATCAGGACCTACGCCAGAGGTTCTGGTGGACTAGGATGAAGAGAGAAATTGCTCAGTATATTGCTAATTGCGACGTTTGTCGTCGTGTAAAAGCAGAGCACCAATGGCCTGCTGGCACCCTTCAACCCTTAGCTATTCCTGAATGGAAATGGGATAAAATTGGTATGGATTTCATTACCGGTTTTCCCAGGACCAAGAGAGGGAATAATGCTATTTTCGTCGTGGTCGATCGTCTTTCCAAAGTAGCCCATTTCTTACCTGTTCGTGAGAGTATAACCGCTAGTCAGCTGGCAGACTTATACCTCTCCCGTATAGTGTCTCTTCATGGTGTTCCTTTGGAAATCAACTCGGATCGAGGAAGTCTTTTCACCTCTCGATTTTGGGAAAGTTTCCAAAATGCTATGGGAACCCGTCTCTCCTTTAGCACCGCCTTCCACCCTCAGTCGAGCGGTCAAGTGGAACGCGTCAACCAGATTCTAGAAGACATGCTTCGAGCCTCTGTTATCTCATTCGGAATGGATTGGGAGAAGTGCCTTCCATTTGCCGAATTCGCTTATAACAACAGCTATCAATCTAGCTTGGGTAAAGCCCCTTTTGAAGTTCTCTATGGACGACGGTGTCGAACACCCCTTAACTGGTCAGAGACCGGGGAAAGACAATTCTTTGGCCCGGATATGATTCAGGAAGCAGAAGAACAAGTTCGCATCATTCGTGAAAAGTTGAAAACAGCCCAATCTCGTCAAAAGAGTCAACATGACCGAAAACATAAGGCTATGACTTTCGAGGTTGACGAGAAGGCTTATCTTAGGGTCACCCCTCTGAAGGGAACCCATCGTTTCGGTATCAAAGGCAAATTGGCTCCTCGTTACATTGGACATTTTCGCATTCTCGCCAAACGAGGAGAAGTTGCCTACCAGTTGGAACTACCTCCGCATCTCTCCAGAGTCCACGATGTCTTCCACGTTTCTCAACTCAGGCGTTGCTTCTCGGATCCTATCCGTGAAGTGGACCACGAAACGCTTGATCTCCAGGATAATCTTACATATCGAGAGTACCCCATTCGTATCCTCGATCAGGCCGAGCGTACCACTCGACGCCAGAACATCAAGTTCCTCAAAGTACAATGGTCGCACCATTCTGAGGATGAAGCAACTTGGGAAAGGGAGGATCGTCTTCGACTCGAGTACCCCGCCTTCTTTCCGGAGGAACCCAAATCTCGGGACGAGATTCTTTTGAGTGGGGGTGAGTTGTCACACCCTAGCTAGTCATGCATTAGAGTGTGTGCATCATGTTTAAAATTCCATTTAACTTGAAATGGGGATTTGTGAAACCCTCAGAATCATTTTGAAAATGACCCAAATAAAAATTTCTCCAAAAAGGTCCAAGTAAATGCTCATGTTGCTCTCTGAAAATATTGGACAGAGATAAAAATCAAACCAATATTTTTAGTGGCTCATGGACATTTATTTTGGGCATTTGGAATTAATGCATAAATATTTGCATTGGAAATATATTTCTATATATATGAAATATGGTCCAAATATTATGCCATTTATAAAGGAGCTCTGGAATAATATATCTAGCCCCTGCAAAAATTGGCATAAGTTAAATAAATGATTTAATATATTATTTAAATCAAAACAAATGTCAGAAATTAGAAAACAGAAAAAAATAAAAGGGAGAAGCTTACCTGGGCTCCTCCCTGTGCAGCCCATCCAGCTGGCCGGCCCAGCCAGCAGCCGGCCCAGCCCACCTCCCTCCTCTGTCGTCTTCGTCCTCGACAGAGGGAGGGGAGTGTGGCCGGCGCGCGCGCGCGCCACCGCGCCACGCCACCTCTCTCCCTGCTTGCCTGCCCTCCCCTCCTTGCTCGATGCCCCGGACGACGCCACGCCTCCCCCCCTGCTCTCTCTCACTCTCCCTCGGCTCTCCCCTCCTCTCCCTCGCTCTCTCTCTCACACGGCCGAACACCACCGTCGCCGCCGTTCACCATAGCAGCCGTCTCCGGCCACCCCTCGCTCCCCCGACTAGCTCAGAAGCTCCGCCACAACCCCCTCTTCCTCCCCACCGCTCCACGGGCCTCCGGAAGCCCTGCATCGCCGCCACGTCGCCGTTCCCCTCTTCGGGCTCCGACCATCATCGCCGTCGAATTCGCCGTCTCCAGCGCGTCTCCGAGCCCGCTTCGACGCCCACTGCACCCGCGGTGAGCCCCCGAGTCGTTTCCCCCTTCTTCCCGGGTCTCTTTCGACCCCTAGGCCTTAGCCCACCTTGGCCGAGAGCTCCACGCCGCCGGCGATGTCGCCGTCGTGGCCACGGTCACCGTAGCGCCCAACCGAGCACACTATCGTGCTCCACGCCTCACTAGGAGCACGCAGCACGCACCAACGCCTCCCCAAACACCCTGCAACGCCGACTCCGACCGCACCCGAACTCTGGCCGCCGCTCACGAGCTCGCCGTCGACGGTACCGGCCACCCCAGGCTCGGCCACCACCACCGTTCGACGCGCGGGAGGAAGAGCTCTCCAACGAGCCCAAGAACGGCCTCGCCCGTGCCCTGTAGCGCGATCCCGCATCGCGCCGCCGTCTCGGGCCTCGCCGGCGTCACGTCGCCGGTGGGTTTGACCCACCTTGACCACGGCAGGACCCCCCTGAGTCCCTGACAGGTGGGCCCAGCCCTGTAGCTAATTAGGATTAGCGCTAACCACTGTAGTTAACCCCCTGACACTGACCAGTGGGCCCCAGCGCCACTAATTAGTAATTAGGATTAATTTAACCCTGTTTAACCCCCCTGTCACTGACGTGTGGACCCCACACGTCAGGTTTGACCTCAGCCAGCCGCAGTTGACCACTGACGTCATGATGACGTCATGCTGGCGCAATAACTATAATTTCTGGATTTAATTTAAATCAGGAAATTCCAGAATATAATTTAAACTTCAAAAATTCATAACTTTTATTCTGTAACTCCAAATTGGACAAATTATATATGAAAAATGATCAGAAAAATCCAATCTATCCAT
>NW_025231727.1:6832-10830 GCF_018294505.1 Triticum aestivum | reverse complement strand
TTACTATCTGACTTAGTAATGGCGCACCACATAGAAGTGCGCCATTACTAACAATTTTTTTTCAAATTTTTTTCAGAATTTTTTTTCAAATTTTTCTTAATCTCGGGTCACTATGGCTTAATCTCAGGTCAATGTGCTTAATCTCAAGTCAAATCGCACTTCGTGGTCAAACTTCCCGAAAGGTCACCCATCCTCACACTACTCCAGCCCAAGCACGCTTAACTTCAGAGTTCTATCCAACCCAGCACCAGCTCACTTAACAGGCACTTATTGATATATCTAGCATATCAATCCTATTAAACCTTGTTGATGTCTAGGACTTTGTTCATGTTCATGAGTGTGATGAAATTTTGAAAAAATATTTCAAACTTCCCGGTCATATTACGTATCATATTTTGAAAAAAAAATCCAAATTTTTTTTAAACTAATTTTTTTTCTGTTACTAGTGGCGCACCTAGCAAATGGTGCGCCACTAGTAAGTTTGAATTTTTTTTTCATTTTTCCCCCTCTAGATCTTAAAAGCCCCGTATCTTTTGTTCTGTTAGGTTTTTGGGGATTTTGAAGATGTTGAACAAAGTTCCCCCGTTCAAATCGTATGTAACTTTTCGAGTAGATGATTTTTCATATAAAAAGCTTTTTAATCCGAATTCGTATGCAAAAGTTATGCCCATTTTACAAATTCCAGAGAGATTTTGCAAATAAAGTCAAAATTCATATTTGTAAATTTTCCCAACAACTAGACCACATATCAAATGGGAAACTTATTTTATTTTATTTTTTTTGACATTTCCATCATTTTCTTTTATTTTTTCTAAAACTGAAAAGGCGGTCCAAGGGGGTGCATTCGGTGGAATTTTTGGGCAAAGTTAGTAATGGCGCACCGTGGGTGTGCTGCGCCATTACTAGTTACTAAAAATAAAATGTTAGTAGTGGCGCACCGAGCGTGTGGTGCACCGAGCGTGTGGTGCGCCATTACTAGTTTTGAAAAAAAAATTGTTAGTAGTGGCGCACCGTGGATGTGGTGCGCCATTACTAGTTTTGAAAAAAAAAATTGTTAGTAGTGGCGCACCGTGGATGTGGTGCGCCATTAGTATTTGGACACTAATGGCGTACCAACACATGGTGCGCCATTAGTATATAGTAGTGGCGCACCACATGTGTGGTACGCCATTAGTGTCCATATTATCTATAGCCATTTTCCTAGTAGTGCAAGTTCCTGTGCGTAGAATAAAACAAAAGGATGAGGTAAAATTATTTTGCAAGGGAAGCATAAAATTAAACAGACAAGGAGCATAACATTATAGTGGGCCAACACTAATCATGTCAAATTTATACATATTATTCTTGTTTTTCTTATTTATTTTCTTCTTCCTTTTCTTCTTCTTTTTCTCCTTTTTCTACTTCATCAAATTATCTCCTCCTTCCCAGTCCAAGATTTCCACCACCCTCAATTGCACATCTCGCGATTTTTTTTGGGGTTGCATCTCGCAATATAATGCGTAGATTGATTGTGTTATATTTGGACGGGGTGTTTCGGAGCCATGGAAAAAAAGTATATCCTACGGGTTTTGATTATAGCAATATAATATTTTGCAATGATGAAAAAAACTATTATGTATTTCAGACTCACTGTACATCTGGTTTTAACTAATATACAAGATGAACAAGCCGACAAAAGATGTTTTAATCGCCAAGCCTGTTACTATGTTCTAGTGTATGCCATGTGCTACATCTTTTAAGATAAAGACCAAGTGACAAAACAATGGTGATTATTTTCATTGGAGGGGTGATGGGTTGACTGATGACAGGAGCTGGCGGCGATGCCATCACCCTCTTAGAGGTGATCGATCCGTATGAGATTACCATGGTCGTCGTGTAGGAGATGACTTTTCCTCTATAGAAAGATGGAGACAAATATGGTACAGCGGGGCTTGTTTATATAAGCATAGTGGGCGGCGGGAAAACGAAATAATTTTGAAAATTTGTTTTTGGCAGGCTAGGTCCCCGTGGGTGACATATCTGTCAGATCTTTAATATTCGGCAACCTATTAAAAATTGTTTATTAATCAAGGAAACAGACATCTCAAAATCGGTCCATGATCAACCGAATTGATTCACATCATATTTAATAAATGCAAATTTGTGATTTATGATCACTTTCCTATGATTCCGTATCTGATTTATCACTTGCGTATAGAATCACAATTTGTTGCCTATGAAAGGTTGACTTTCTTCTTTATGGATATTTCTTAATCTTTCTAATTTTCACATTAAATTATTTATTTTTCCCTTTTATATTCTGTTATTTTCCATTACCTTGATGATATCTTTAATTATGTTATAGGTAATTGCCCTTGTGTAAATCATGTCTTTAATTATTTTATAGGTAATTGCTACAGGACAATAGACAATTTTATTATTTTAGTATAAATCATGTCTAACACATAAGTTTACGATCCTCATGTATATGAAACAATATAATTGGAATACAAATCATTCACTCGACCACAGCTTTGCAAAAGATAATATTGTTTATTATTTTTCATCACAACAATCTGTATAACACACATACGTACAAATGAGAAACAATAGTACATCAACTAAAGATAATAGTAGCAGAAGTACGCGCTCCCATAGATAGCACACAACATAATTTTGTCTATCTATGCGTATGGATTAGCAGCAACGGTATTAGACACATGCCCCTCTCTGTGTATGCATTAGCAGAAGCAGCACATCAGCAGCATCTCTCGGTCACGAAAAATTAACAGCTCCATCTCTCTCTCTCTCTCTCTCAACGCCTGAGGGCTGGTTCATCTTGCGAAACACGAAAAAATAAGTACTCCGGTTGCTGCTGCTCGTCGGCATCACAATTTTGCGCGTGGGTAAAACTGCTCTGGCCCTCGGGCCTTTCTCATACATGCCTGCTCTCTCTCCCATACGGAGCAGCAGAAGCAAGCAAGCCCACGCTAAGGAGAACACACTGGTAATGAGGTGACCATTGGAGGTAGCAAGAGCATCCCAAAATTATTTTGACGTAAGATAGGAGGGGGAACCTTTTGTCTCTTTTAGGTAGTGTAGATATAGATAAATGGTTTGCGAGTAAGCACGTGTATCACTGCTGCCATTACTAAAACATGGCATGGGGCTGAGAGCAAACATGCAACTTGGAATTAGCATGATTGCTGGGATAAATAAAAGATAACTGAAAATCACATTGTCATCAAGTAAGAGACAACAAGCAAATTAATAACCCTTGATTATTTGAATCCGAACGATTACATTGATAAATGATCATAAGGAGCAATGCAACAACTAACATACTAAGAAATATAAATAACAATGTAGACCCCCTCACGAAGTCGGATTAGGTTATCAAAGTGGTTTGTGGAAAGCGTGGTTGGGAACTGAATAGGCAGATTATGATCATGCATCTTTAGTTTCTTACACTTACGTGAGGATCCCTCACCAAGACCACGATCTCGGTGCGGTTCTTCATCTTCCAGTTGACCTAGATCATCAGGGTGAAGCTGAGTCGTGTCTTCTTGATCTTGATGGTTATCCTCGGAACTATTGGATGACTACATGTCAAAGAAAATGGAGTGGCAAGGGTGGAGCGTTCTGGTTTGGGTGGTGCAAGGGTGGAGCGTTCTGGTTTGGGTGGTGCAAGGGTGTAGCAATTTATAGATGTTTATAAGGAAACATTGATTAGAAAATCCTTCTATGAAGCAACTGAGATGATCACAATCAGAAAATAAAATCTTTTAGAATCAGATTTATGATTCGGCGTGATCAACATAGTAGTAGTTTACAATGAAAAAGAATGAACATGCCATTAAATAAAGTAACACTACCAAATTTTATGTAACCAACCCATTTGGAGATATAAAGGAAACACATTTAAGGCTGATGATACACGTTCTGATTTGATGACATGGTTGGTGATTGGCATGATCACTTGCCGTAATATACTATTCGTTTCCGGATATTATATGGGG
>NW_025231727.1:6233-6627 GCF_018294505.1 Triticum aestivum | reverse complement strand
AACATCATTTTTTTGCATAAGTATCGTCAAACACATTAATTTGAGCACCAATATAATAACTATGAACATGCGGGACAAATATTAGACACTCATACACACTCATACAGCTCAAGGCAGTAAAAATAATTTGAAATACATCTATGCTTTCAGCATTTTCATGACCACGTATGTTTCATCTGCTCATGAAAACTGAACAGCGTTTAACACTGATTGGAGCAAACCAAAACTTAGACACTCATAAAGCTCAAGGGAGTAAAATAATTTCAAATACATAACTATATATACTAACAGCAAGCCTTGATAGCTATAAATCTACATGAAAACTGAACAGCATTTAAAATTGGGTGGAACAAATCAAATATTACACACTCATACACACTCATAAAGCTCAAGG
>NW_025231727.1:0-5207 GCF_018294505.1 Triticum aestivum | reverse complement strand
GATGGTCTGCCCTTGAGCCTTGTTAATCGTCATAGCAAAGCTAAGCCTTATAGGAAATTGCTTCCTCTTAAACTTGAATGGAAACATGTCGTTGTCAGATGGGCACAGAGGTATTCGAGGAAGGAAGACCCTCCTACCAGCGTGTTGTCCAATCACGATTTCTGCATCAATGGTGTTCCTCTCAAAACCTCTAACAACAAGCCTAGTACCGTTACATAGTCCATTAGCTGGATCAATGTTCCTTAGAAGTATGACCGGGCAGTTCAGCTTTAGTTTGAGTGCATGCGGAGGAAGACCATTGGGAGTCAATCCGTTAAGAAACTCAGGAGCTTAGTAGCCATATGGGTCGTCCTCCGCACTGTCAAAGCTATGGTAGATTACTTCATCTCCGTGGAAACACTCTATCATGCGGATGTTTATCTTATCGACGTTGTCATTTGTCGTGGAAAGGATGGCGCGAGATGTCATGTAATTCGAATCAGACATGTTGTCATCTAGACTCAGAAACACGTGGTCAATCAGCTTCTCCAGGTCGTCAACCTCGCATGTAGATGGCAGACAAATGTCATCAGGCAGTAGTATGTTGCCTTGATCGTCGGCTTCCTCTGTGCCATTACCGACCCTGAGCAAGTAATCTGCAAACCACGTGTCATTATGAGCCCTCATGTTGGTGATGAGCCGAAGCTGCCGCATACCCTTCCATAGATGAGAATTTCGGAGGCTTGCATCAATTATCTCGCCCCGTGACCCCCTTCTGACGACCGGAAGCACCTGCCTAAAGTCCCCGCCAAAAACAACAGTCTTTCCTCCAAAGGGTCGGTCGCGTATTCCCATGATGTCACGCATGCTATTCTCCAATGCCTCAACAGCTTGTCGCTTAGTCATGCTGGCCTCGTCCCATAGTATCAATGAGGCCATCCTTAGCAGCTTGGCGGTCCCACTCTGCTTGGTGAAGCTGCACAAGGCTCCATCATCGCAACTTAGTGGGATTTTGAACCTCGAGTGGGCAGTCCTACCGCCAGGCATGATAGAAGCAGCGACGCCCGACGTCGCGGTAGCGATAGCAATCTTGCCCTCGCCCCTCACCTTTGCGAGTATCGCCCTGTAGAGGAAGGTCTTCCCTATACCTCTAGGGCCATCTATAAAGAATACACCCCCATCACCTCGTTCAACAGCCAATAGTATCTCGTCGTATGCGGCCCTTTGTTCCAAATTCAAGGAAGATGAAAATTTAGTGTCACTTTCATCAAACTCAACGGTTGATTCCTCGATGATCTCTCTGGCCTCGCCCTCAGTTGGGTCAAACACATCATCAATGGTTAGAAGAGTGAAATCGATAATGTCTTTACCCATGGACTGCAACATAGCCCTAATGTCAAGCAACACCATCTGCTCCACCTCATTCGGGGACGGGCGTGTTCGACGGTAGTCATCAGACATAGGCTCGAGGTGCCTATCCCATAAAATGCGCACATCGCCTGGCTCGCAGTGCACCAAGAGGGTTGCGAAGAGCCTCCTAAGAGAACATGGCATCGCCCACTGCTCCGCCTCAGTAAGACAGTCGTCGAGCGTGTTGTCAGCCTCGATGAGTCCCAACCTTTCAGCAGCCTCCCTAAAGCTCCCACATACCACGCCGTCCATGGTGAGCAAGTCCTCAAATCTTGTTTTGCCCGTAACATGGTTCAACAACACACGCAGGTAGTATCGCTCCCCCTCGGCAGGATTCGTAGACACGATACGACCTATTTGAAAACGTTCAACCCGCCGCTTCCAGAACTTCTTTCTCTTCTCCCACGTGAAGCTTCCGGGAAAATCCTTGTACAATATATGCCTTGCCCAAGGGTGTTTTTCGTTAGCCTTGAAATACTCAGTTAACATGGATTTTGAAGCATTTTCGGAGGAGACAACATTTTTCAAGTCAGCCTGTGCATTGAATGCATCCCTATGCATATTCGGGAGATGAAGAGCCAACTGCAAGACAAGCGGGTAATTGGCGCACAGTGGGAAGCCAAATATCCTCCACATAGCCTCCGGAGGGGTGACCCATCTTGCGTCACCGTATCTCTTGATCTCATCAATGTTACCATCAGCATCTGGCTGGTCGATGCTGAAAGAAGCCTTATCATGACCCTTATAAATGTATTTGACGGCCTTTATGCTAGAGCAGACCTCAACATTGATGTGGCAATTAAACATCCGCAAAAGATAAGGATTATACGGCACAACCCATCGGTTGTCCAACATTTTCCCTCGGACCTTAGCACGTCTTCCATCGTCTCTACGCCGATAAACTGGGTATGAGTCCTTGCCTTGTACCGTGTTCTCATTGAACGGCCGAGGGTATCTGCACTTGCATTCATTGTCTTGCATGCAAACATTCTTCGGATTGAGAGCACCGCATGGTCCGTGCATCATATGTTTAACCACCATTGCATACAATTCCGGATACTTTTGCTTGTCTGGGAGCTCTGCGGAAATGAGTCGGTCATACTGCTCCGGGACGAGAAGCTTGTATGTTGAATCCATGATCAACAAAAAATGTGCGTGTGGGAGGCCCCTCTTTTGGAACTCGACTACGTACACATAAGCAACAACAACACCCAGGACAATTTTCTTGAGAAACGGGTCTTTCATAGCCTCTAGCTTGCCGTAGAACACGCGGGCCACAATATCAGGACGATCATGCGCCGTCTGACCAGGAAGCAACTCATTTGTTATCTCTTCCCATTTAGGGTTGCAAGTCATGGTTAAGAAGATGTCAGGCTTCCTGTATGCATGGACAATTGCCATGGCATCCATATGTCACTTCTTCATGTCGCGGTCACCACCAGGGTAAGTTCCAGGGAGCACTATTCTTACCCCAACAGCGCTTGCTCGCGTCTCCCCCGATGTGGTCGCATCAACAACTCCTTTATACAAGTCGGCACGGATCTGCGTCTGGTTCTTCCTGTACCACCTCAACCGACAATTCTCAATCTTGATGTACATGTCAACCGCCCATTGCTGCAGTAGGCGTGCTCCACAGAGTATGGGATTGAAGATCCCAGGCCGTGTTTGCGGCATGTAACAGTAATAGTCTCTCACGGAGACGCATAACCTGCTATTCCCCTCTGCACATGTTTGAGTAACATCGCATGAGCATTCTTTTGAGAAATAAGATATTATTTGTAAAAAATGGGACACAAACAACATACCTGCATCCTCATCATCATCATGGCCGAGTCTTGGATGTTGTACAAGCTCCCAAGAAACATTACGTTTAGGTAGCTTCGGATGCCAACCTAGCTCCCCCCTTGGATAGAATAAGGGATAAGTCAACGGGTCATATGCTCCTGAGGTCACACGTATACTATGCCTTTCGTTGTTGTTACCACAAAGTGTAATCCTGCGGTCAAACCTTTTGGCTAGGTCATTGCCCTCAACCCAAATTGCAGCGACCTCAGATGACACCGGTCTATTATATCTTCTTTGGTCAAGCCTCTTATCAGTGTTGCAAGACAAAGCTCAATTCTTGCTTCACTAAAAGGGCTTCCCTCTGAAGTTCAGTGTCATGGAAGTCCTCCTCAAACTGAAATAAAGCCTGGTTCGAATAATCAATAACGATAGTCCTCTCCATTTCCATTTTCACTTCTAAAAGACCGTATGACGAATCCACGTGTGCCAGTGGGAGAATATACTGCATTTGGTAAACGAAGGTAAATGGCAAACAAAATAACCAAACTAATTTATAAGAATGAGAAAACTTACAATTGTAGGGGTGTGAAACACGTCGTATCTTGGAAAAGGTTCAAGCACGACATTGTTAATCAGCGCATTGGTGCGCTGTTCTTGGCTTAACCAAGTCTGCCTTAGCACCCGTGCTTGCTCATGGAATCCCAAATTGAAAAAATGTGTCTTTCCAACAGAGCTGGTGCCTGTGCTCCTCTCCGCTGCGTCGGTAGTAATATTACGCACGGCAAAATGACAACTATTTTTTGTCGAAAATGTTTCATATCCTCCTACAAAATATATATAAAAACAATTTATATAATATTTTGAGATAAAATAACGAGATAATGTATAAAAATGAAATACCTGGGTGAACGTGTCTGACAATCCATGTGATGTCCGGTATTCCATATAATTTAGCATAAACAGTCCACATGATACGCTATAATATTATAAAATAATCCTTTACAACACCACACAAATAAATCAAATAAACAAACCATTGTAACAAGTGCTTACCCACCGGTTTGTATTGCCTCATGAAACTGCTCTACAACCGTCCATTTTGTAACATTCAGATCGGGCCACTTATGACCTCTGATAAACTCTGGACTATGCTCTACAAGTTTTAGACGCTTCTCGAGTCCTCGTAACTATTTTATATATGAGAAGTATTAGGTATCAAGGCAAACAAAACATATGTTCAGATGAGTAAAAAATATATAGTTACCGTAGTAGCAAGGTCATTGCGTTTGACTCGAGAACCAAGTGAGTCCATTACTTGAATCTCACGTTTTTTGGCATTGGCGACTGCTAGATACCAATGGTAGCCCGACATGTTAATCGGAATGAATAACTGGTGTAAATATCATACAAGTCACGGTCACAATTAGATATAAATATTAATAAATCATTATAAATATGAATTAAATAAAAACAATCCATAATTATATGCATGGATAACGAGACAAAAACTAACCATATCTTGTTGTAGATAAGTATTAACATGATGCACGATGCAGTGATATTTTGATGGGTCTATGTCTATTTCCCCGTCTTCTTTTATCTGGCCAGATACAAACGTGCTAACAATTTCTACCTTTTCACCCGCCCTGACTTTTAGATGGTCGTGAGCAAGCATGCAATATATGTAAGCATTTATCACCTGTAATCAACATTTACATTATATTTACAATTTATGATATTATATTTTGTTCAAATTATTAATTACAAATTTTGTGCATTTGGTCTTACACCGTCATGTAAGAACATATCGTCTTTCATAAGGCATTCCAAATCGTCGGTTGATAGCAAGGCATCTCCAATGTCCATGAACTGGGTATTCTTGGGGGCAGACTTGATTGATTCGATGACTGTAATATCTCTAGGGGTACAAACATAGTCTGTCGAATTCATAAAAAATTGAGCCAACTTAGCAATAAAAATGAGCAAAATTAGTTGAATACAAAAGGCAATATCACAAAAATAAGATTTATAAT
>NW_025231726.1:9799-10833 GCF_018294505.1 Triticum aestivum | reverse complement strand
AAAACATTGAAGTGGCCGTGTAACAGATAAGTTCTTGTCCGAAACCCTGATACTCCGAAAGAGTTTGTCCAGTTTTTGCCGTGACCCTCTCTACTCTTTCACGCATGTTATGCGGGTGATAAGATGATACCATGCCATGTTTCGGCATTTTCAGGATTCATTTTGTAGTGATTTTCAATTTCACGGTCATTTAGCTCTCTAAGCAATTAGGTAAATGACCGAAAAACAACAAATGATGTCAGAACATGTTGGAAATTGATGGCGTCGCTTTGAATGCTGCATATTGAACACAAAAGAAGTCCGGAGTTCAAATAAGTTATTAAAAACATTGAAGTGGCGGTGTAACAGATGAGTTCTCGTCCGAAACCCTGATACTCTGAAAGAGTTTGTCCAGTTTGTACATGAAGTGCGTCTAGTTTTTGCCGTGACCCTCTCTACTCTTTCGCATATGCTATGCGGGTGATATGATGGTACCATGCCAAATTTCAACATTTTCAGGATTCATTTTGTAGTGATTTTCAATTTCACGGTCATTTAGCTCTCTAAACAATTAGGTAAATGACCAAAAACAAAAAATGATGTCAGAACATGTTGGAAATTGATGATGTCGCTTTCAATGCTGCATACTGAACACAAAAGAAGTCTGAAGTTCAAATAAGTTATTAAAAACATTGAAGTGGCCATGTAACAGATGAGTTCTCGTCCGAAACCCTGATACTCCGAAAGAGTTTAACCAGTTTGTACACAAAGTGCGTCCAATTTTTGCCATGACGCTCTCTACTCTTTCGCGCATGCTATGTGGGTGGTATGATGATACCATGCCAAGTTTCAACATTTTCAGGATTCATTTTGTAGTGATTTTCAATTTCACGGTCATTTAGCTCTCTAAACAATTAGGTAAATGACCGAAAAACAACAAATGATGTCAGAACATGTTGGAAATTGATGACGTCGCTTTGAATGCTGCATACTAAACAGAAAAGAAGTCCGGAGTTCAAATAAGTTATTAAAAACATTGAAGTGGCCGTGTAACA
>NW_025231726.1:7818-8923 GCF_018294505.1 Triticum aestivum | reverse complement strand
AACATTTTCAGGATTCATTTTGTAGTGATTTTCAATTTCACGGTCATTTAGCTCTCTAAACAATTAGGTAAATGACCAAAAAACAACAAATGATGTCAGAACATGTTGGAAATTGATGACGTCGCTTTGAATGCTGCTTACTGAACACAAAAGAAGTCCGGAGTTCATATAAGTTATTAAAAACATTGAAGTGGCCGTGTAACAGATAAGTTCTTGTCCGAAACCCTGATACTCCGAAAGAGTTTGTCCAGTTTTTGCCGTGACCCTCTCTACTCTTTCACGCATGTTATGCGGGTGATATGATGATACCATGCCAAGTTTCGACATTTTTAGGATTCATTTTGTAGTGATTTTCAATTTCACGGTCATTTAGCTCTCTAAACAATTAGGTAAATGACCGAAAAACAACAAATGATGTCAGACATGTTGGAAATTGATGACGTCGCTTTGAATGTTGCATACTGAACACAAAAGAAGTCCGGAGTTCAAATAATTTATTAAAAACATTGAGGTGGACATGTAACAGATGAGTTCTCGTCCGAAACCTGATACTCTGAAAGAGTTTGTCCAGTTGGTACACGAAGTGCGTCCAGTTTTTGCCGTGACCCTCTCTACTCTTTCGCGCATGCTATGTGGGTGATATGATGATACCATGCCAAGTTTCAACATTTTCAGGATTCATTTTGTAGTGATTTTCAATTTCATGGTCATTTAGCTCTCTAAACAATTAGGTAAATGACCGAAAAACAACAAATGATGTCAGAACATGTTGGAAATTGATGATGTTGCTTTGAATGCTGCATACTGAACACAAAAGAAGTCTGGAGTTCAAATAAGTTATTCAAAACATTGAAGTGGCCGTGTAACAGATGAGTTCTCGTCTGAAACCCAGATACTCCGAAAGAGTTTGTCATGTTTGTACATGAAGTGCGTCCAGTTTTTGCCGTGACCCTCTCTACTCTTTTGCGCATGCTATGCGGGTCATATGATAATACCATGCCAAGTTTCAACATTTTCAGGATTCATTTTGTAGTGATTTTCAATTTCACGGTCATTTAGCTCTCTAAACAATTAGGTAAATGACCGAAAAACAACAAATGATGTC
>NW_025231726.1:4081-4831 GCF_018294505.1 Triticum aestivum | reverse complement strand
TGAACACAAAAGAAGTCCGGAGTTCATATAAGTTATTAAAAACATTGAAGTGGCGGTGTAACAGATGAGTTCTCGTCCGAAACCCTGATACTCTGAAAGAGTTTGTCCAGTTTGTACATGAAGTGCGTCTAGTTTTTGCCGTGACCCTCTCTACTCTTTCGCATATGCTATGCGGGTGATATGATGATACCATGCCAAATTTCAACATTTTCAGGATTCATTTTGTAGTGATTTTCAATTTCACGGTCATTTAGCTCTCTAAACAATTAGGTAAATGACCGAAAACAAAAAATGATGTCAGAACATGTTGGAAATTGATGACGTCGCTTTCAATGCTGCATACTGAACACAAAAGAAGTCTGGAGTTCAAATAAGTTATTAAAAACATTGAAGTGGCCATGTAACAGATGAGTTCTCGTCCGAAACCCTGATACTCCGAAAGAGTTTGTCCAGTTTGTACACAAAGTGCGTCCAATTTTTGCCATGACGCTCTCTACTCTTTCGCGCATGCTATGTGGGTGGTATGATGATACCATGCCAAGTTTCAACATTTTCAGGATTCATTTTGTAGTGATTTTCAATTTCACGGTCATTTAGCTCTCTAAACAATTAGGTAAATGACCGAAAAACAACAAATGATGTCAGAACATGTTGGAAATTGATGACGTCGCTTTGAATGCTGCATACTAAACAGAAAAGAAGTCCGGAGTTCAAATAAGTTATTAAAAACATTGAAGTGGCCGTGTAACA
>NW_025231726.1:3038-3995 GCF_018294505.1 Triticum aestivum | reverse complement strand
CTAATACTCCGAAAGAGTTTGTCCAGTTTTTGCCGTGACCCTCTCTACTCTTTCACGCATGTTATACGGGTGATAAGATGATACCATGCCAAGATTCGACATTTTTAGGATTCATTTTGTAGTGATTTTGTATTTCACGGTCATTTAGCTCTTTAAACAATTAGGTAAATGACCGAAAAACAACAAATGATGTCAGAACATGTTGGAAATTGATGACGTCGCTTTGAATGCTGCATACTGAACACAAAAGAAGTCCGGACTTCAAATAAGTTATTAAAAACATTGAAGTGGCCGTGTAACAGATGAGTTCTCGTCCGAAACTCTAATACTCCGAAAGAGTTTGTCCAGTTTGTACAGGAAGTGCGTCCAGTTTTTGTCGTGACCCTCTCTACTATTTCACGCATGCTATGCAGGTGATATGATGATACCATGCCAAGTTTCAACATTTTCAGGATTCATTTTGTTGTGATTATCAATTTCACGGTCATTTATATCTCTAAACAATTAGGTAAATGACCGAAAAACAACAAATGATGTCAGAACATGATGGAAATTGATGACGTCACTTTGAATGCTGCATACCAAACACAAAAGAAGTCCGGAGTTCAAATAAGTTATTAAAAGCATTGAAGTGGCCGTGTAACAGATGAGTTCTCATCGGAAACCCTGATACTCCGAAAGAGTTTGTCCAGTTTGTACACGAAGTGCGTCCAGTTTTTGCCGTGACCCTCTCTACTCTTTCGCGCATGCTATGCGGGTCATATGATGATACCATGCCAAGTTTCAACATTTTCAGTATTCATTTTGTAGTGATTTTCAATTTCACGGTCATTTAGCTCTCACAATTAGGTAAATGACCGAAAAACAACAAATGATGTCAGAACATGTTGGAAATTGATGACGTTGCTTTGAATGCTGCATACTGAACACAAAAGAAGTCTGGAGTTCAAATAAGTT
>NW_025231726.1:1933-2665 GCF_018294505.1 Triticum aestivum | reverse complement strand
TGAGTTCTTGTCCGAAACCCTGATACTCCGAAAGAGTTTGTCCAGTTTGTACACGAAGTGCGTCCAGTTTTTGCCGTGACCCTCTCTACTCTTTCGCGCATGCTATGCGGGTGATATGATGTACCATGCCAAGTTTCAACATTTTCAGGATTCTTTTTGTAGTGATTTTCAATTTCACGGTCATTTAGCTCTCTAAACAATTAGGTAAATGACCAAAAAACAACAAATGATGTCAGAACATGTTGGAAATTGATGACGTCGCTTTGAATGCTGCATACTGAACACAAAAGAAGTCCGGAGTTCAAATAAGTTATTAAAAACATTGAAGTGGCCGTGTAACAGATAAGTTCTTGTCCGAAACCCTGATACTCCGAAAGAGTTTGTCCAGTTTTTGTCGTGACCCTCTCTACTCTTTCACGCATGTTATGCGGGTGATATGATGATACCATGCCAAGTTTTGACATTTTCAGGATTCATTTTGTAGTGATTTTCAATTTCATGGTCATTTAGCTCTCTAAACAATTAGGTAAATGACCGAAAAACAACAAATGATGTCAGAACATGTTGGAAATTGATGATGTTGCTTTGAATGCTGCATACTGAACACAAAAGAAGTCTGGAGTTCAAATAAGTTATTCAAAACATTGAAGTGGCCGTGTAACAGATGAGTTCTCGTCTGAAACCCAGATACTCCGAAAGAGTTTGTCAAGTTTGTACACGAAGTGCGTCCAG
>NW_025231726.1:0-1117 GCF_018294505.1 Triticum aestivum | reverse complement strand
AAAAACAACAAATGATGTCAGAACATGTTGGAAACTGATGACGTCGCTTTGAATGCTGCATACTGAACAAAAAAGAAGTCTGGAGTTCAAATAAGTTATTAAAAACATTGAAGTGGCCGTGTAACAGATGAGTTCTCGTCCGAAACCCTAATACTCCGAAAGAGTTTGTCCAGTTTGGACATGAAGTGCGTTCAGTTTTTGCCGTGACCCTCTCTACTCTTTCGTGCATGCTATGCGGGTGATATGATCATACCATGCCAAGTTTCTACATTTTCAGGATTCATTTTGTAGTGATTATCAATTTCACGGTCATTTAGAGCTCTAAACAATTAGGTAATTGATCGAAAAACAACAAATGATGTCAGAACATGTTGGAAATTGATGATGTCGCTTTGAATGTTGCATATTAAACACAAAAGAACTCCGGAGTTCAAATAAGTTATTAAAAGCATTGAAGTGGTCGTGTAACAGATGAGTTCTCTTCCGAAACCATATACTCCGAAAGAGTTTGTCCAGTTTGTACGCGAAGTGCATCCAGTTTTTGCCGTGACCCTCTCTACTCTTTCGCGCATGCTATGCGGGTGATATGATGATACCATGCCAAGTTTCAACATTTTCAGGATTCATTTTGTAGTGATTTTCAATTTCATGGTCATTTAGCTCTCTAAACAATTTGGTAAATGACCGAAAAACAACAAATGATGCAGAACATGTTGGAAATTGATGACGTCTCTTTGAATGTTGCATACCGAACTAAAAAGAAGTCCGGAGTTCAGATAACTTATTAAAAACATTGAAGTGGCCGTGTAACAGATGAGTTCTCGTCCGAAACCCTAATACTCCGAAAGAGTTTGTCCAGTTTGTTCACGAAGTGCGTCCAGTTTTTGCCGTGATCCTCTCTACTCTTTAGCGCATGCTGTGCGGGTGATATGATCATACCATGCCAAGTTTCAACATTTTCAGGATCCATTTTGTAGTGATTACCAATTTCACGGTCATTTAGATCTCTAAACAATTAGGTAAATGACCGAAAAACAACAAATGATGTCAGAACATGTTGGAAATTGATGACGTCGCTTTGAATGCTGCATACTGAACACAAAAGAAGTCTGGAGTT
>NW_025231725.1:7346-10835 GCF_018294505.1 Triticum aestivum | reverse complement strand
GAGGCAGGGGACTAACAATGTGACGGGCAAGAGTTCATGCTTCAACTTGAGATGCCAGGAGCTGCGATGGGGTGTGTAGTGGCGACGCAGTAAGCCATGTGGGCATACTCGACGACCAGTGCATGATGTTGTGACCGGCCCGCCCGTGGAGCTGGAACCGCGTACTGAAGAAGCTGCAATTGGAAGCTGACGGTGCTGCAGACGGAGGTCAAGGCCTCTCCAATGTTGCAGCGATGAAGGCCACATGGTCGGTGGGGCACTACAACTGCCACACGTGGATGCTGGAATAACGAGGGCAAGATGCTGGAACTAGTGTTTTGACGAGTCGTTGTCGCCCCGAGAACATGGGAGCCCTCCATGTGACCACGACCGGCGTTCTTGCAACCGCCATACCCGGATGCAGGTATCACAATGGCTAGATGTAGGAACCCATGTTTTGATGGGTCGATATGAACCCATGAGAATGGGAGCCCTACGTCGTGACCATGACCAACATTGTTGCAAAACGCCACACCCGAATGTTGGAACCCGTGTTTTGACGGTTGTTGCGACCATGCGTACCCGGGAGCCCTCCGTTGTGACCAAGACCGGTGATTCCGACCCCGACAGCCAGATTTTGGAACTACGATGACCGAATGCTGGAACCAAGACGATCAAAAGCTGTAACCACGACCATCGGGAGCTTCTAGCGTTGACCATGATGGGGTGGGGTGCTACAACCATAGTAATCAGATGCTGGAACAACCATGGCGAACACTACGACAAGAGTTGTAACCATATGATGTGGTAGATGCATATCCCAAGGGGTGGAGCTGCAACCGACATCCACATGTGTTGGAGAGGACGGGGAACAATTGTTGCGACTACCACCCGCGGTGCCTTGCTACCACGAGTATCCTCACCACTGAGGTGGGGGTGCTAAACGGGCAATGCATCGGGAGGGGGTTGGTGGTTGTGGTGAGGCGCGACCCCGAGCAATACGAGCAGCCCCACTGGTGCTGCTAGTTTTTTTTTTTGCGGGTACACTGGTGCTGCTAGTTGAAGCTGGATGCATGCGTGGCATCAGGGGTGTGATGTGAGGGCTTCTCCTGTTTCTTCGAGCAGGGCTACAAGCAACCTCGTCAGTGATGCCCATCGTGGGCAGCGAACCAACAATGGTGCATCGTCCTGAGGAGCGAGCGGGTAGCATGATATTGAGAATGGTCATCAGCCATAAGCATTTTATGTATGGATTTCAATATGTTTTGTGTCCCAACAACCAAAATTGAGAAACCAATATGAAAAGAAATTTCAATTTGATAAAACTGTTACTGACAGCTAAAATCAACAAACCAATATTTGGGCTAATTGGAAAATCAGTTGGGTAGGATTTAAACCAAAATCGTGGTTAGGTTGTGTCGCAAGAGTGGAGGGCGTGGTTAGTTGACGGGGACATGCAACAGGGTGTGGCGCACCTGCTTTGTGTGCTGGTAGGCATGGAAGATTTTTGACATCGCACAACGGTGTCGGTGGTGCACTTGGCATATGGAGGTTTCGTAAGGCAAATGGTTGGCTCCATGACCGAGGGCCTCGTCCACCTCGAGGAGCTCCGGCTCGTCCAATACCTCCTCAATGTTTTCTAATTGGCTCACACTCGTGTGGCTACGTTCCACCGCTACAGTGCGCCGCCCTACTGGATGACTTCTTGATCTTGTAGGAGCTCGGTCATCCTAGCGGAGGATGCTCTCCGCACCGTGCTCGCCAACTACCATCTATTAGAGATCCTTCTATTGCGGAAGATTGTTGGCTCTAGCAACAACCACATGTGCCCCTGCTGGCTCTTAGAAATCATCTGGTTCTATGCTCGTTACAACAAACAAGTAGACTCTTACTCTCGCACAGACAAAGTCAAAGAGCTGGTTATCGACGTGATGAAAGTGGCACTTGCCTCGAGTGGTTGTTGTAATTCAGTCCAAACTCTAATTCGCCGATAATCCAATTGATCCAGGCTTCTAAGGTGGAGATGTTTGGTCCACAGGGAAAATGCATATCACAACTTTGCCTTGGAAAACAGTTTCTTAACTAGTTGCATTCAATATGCAAGCTATTATTCTTCATAACCGTTTTCCTTTTTGCGTAAACGGTCGCCATTGGTTTGTGAACCAATGCACCGACGAGTTAATTATCGTGGGGCTTCATAACCATGTTACACAAAAATGGGAAAGGTTTTCAACTCCTGATTATGTGGACTATAATATAGACGCATTTTTTTACTTCCGTGAGTGCTTCCCTTGTTTGTGGTGATTGTACATCGTCACGAGTGTTTTGTTAGATTGCTTAAAATGTCAACATTTTTTTGAGTTGCTTAAAATATCGTGATGATAAATTATTAGCAACCGTTTTATATTGTTTTATTTGCCCTCATAAGTTACATGATAATGAATCATACCCACAAGAGAATATAAAAAATCACGAGGGACATGATGATCCGATTTTGAGCACTACTTACATTTATTTTGGACAACACTATGTGTTGGTCGGGTGATAATCTGAGAAAATCAACAGACTTGGCAGCCGTTCGATGGAGTGCAGGAGCGTTGTCCATCTCCTGCCCCGCAACCTTTGCAATGCTTCACAACAAAAAACTTGTTGCACTTGTGTAGTCACCTGGTAAGGCTAGTATCACCAATTGCCACATGGATCATGTTGCGGTTACCCATTGCAACACGGGCAATGTTGTGGTCACCTCCAACTTGCCTAAAGTGAGCCTTTGGTCATGTGTTACAACATGGACCATGCATGTTTGTTTTGACCCACTGCAACATGGCTGGCCACCTAACATTGCAAAAACACACGGGCCTTTGGTCACCCATTGCAACATGGACCATGTTGCAGTCACCTCCAGCTTCATGATGTTGCAAAATGGAAGCTAGACACTATGCTAGTCGTTGCAGAAATCCCCGCTGCTCGTAGCATTGGGTGGTTCTGCTATGTGGTGAGCACCCCAGCTTCCTGCACCCCTGGTCACTTGCGTGGGCGGTGTGGTTTGGAGCAAGGTCTACATGCTAATGGTACGTATAGAAAGTAGCCCTCCGTTTTTAAATATAAGTCTTTTTAGAGATTCCAATATGGACTATATACGGAGCAAAGTGAGTAAATCTACACTCTAAAACATATCTATACTCTTCATCCTAAATTAAGTGTCTCAAGCTTAGTACAACTTTGTACTAAAGTGAGTACAAAGTTGAAACACTTATTTTGGGACGGAGGGAGTACTGTACATCAGTACGTAGTCTACATTTGAAATATCTAAAAAGACTTATATTTAGGAACGAAGGGAGTACATATCGTATTTGGGTTGGAACCATGTCGCTATAAGTCGAAGATGCGGATTGTGGTCTGCCTATTGACGACATCTGAAAGACGGAACATGTACTGGGTTCGTGGTTCGTGGATGGCAGGTATGGTTTCCTCCTTCGGCGTCTTAGTCATGGTGGGGTGTCAGATCTG
>NW_025231725.1:2209-4539 GCF_018294505.1 Triticum aestivum | reverse complement strand
CTCCCGTGGCATCGCCTACCTTGAGGAGCTCCGGCTCGACTATAGATACGAAACCTACAACAGGGACGTGCTTCCGCAATCCGTGTTCCGCCACTTGCCCGCGCTCCGTGTGGCCACGTTCGGCTGTTGCCGTCTGCCTCCAAACCTGGCCGCGGACTTCCCTCTCCTCCAGCAGCTCACGCTGCACAGGGTCACCCTTACACAGGAGGCTTTGAGCGCCTTGCTCTCCGGCTGCCATGTGTTGGAGAGTCTTCTCCTGGAGGACAACGTAGGCTGTCACAGCCTCCACTTCAATTCCATAACACTCAGGAGCATTGGCTTCTCTGCCCCTTCGAATATGCGAGCAGAGCTGGCCATCGAGGACGCCCCTTGCCTCCAAAGGTTGCTGCCACTCAATCCAGAGTATCGTCCGACGACCATCCGGATTATCCATGCTCCTCAACTCGAGATACTCGGTTACCTGTGTGACGGCATATCACAACTCTACTTTGGAACAAGCTCTTTTCAGGTAGTTACATCTTTGATTTCTAAAATCTCACACAAATTACTATTTGCAGTCTATTATTCCTTATGTGTGTTTGATTTACTTTATTTTTTTCTTGTAGCAAATGGTTGACGTTAGCTTGACAACCACAATGCACACGGTGAAGGTTTTGGCTCTCAATTATGTCGGACCTGATTTGGATGTTGTTCTTTACTTCCTTAAGTGCTTCCCCTGTTTGGAGAGGCTATATATCGTTGTGAGTGTTCATTTCTGTTCAATTGTTTTTCTGATGTTCAATAAGCATTTGTCAATCTTGTGATCAAAGTTAACCAAGGTTTTCTCATATCTAATCCCAAAAACAGTTATTCCCATGGGGGTCGCGAAAAATACTAAATAAATCACAAAAGTATACCTTGGTGGATGATCCAACTGAATGCCTAGAGCTCCATCTAAAAAGGGTGGCATTGCAGGCCTACCGTGGCGATGGTCTAGAGGTTGACTTTGCCAGGTTTTTTGTTTTGAACACGAAAGTGCTAGAGAGAATGGAAATTGGACTCGTTCAGAAGTGTGACGAGGAATGGATGACTAATCATTTCAGAGAGCTAAAAGTGGGAGACCGAGCTTCTGGCGGTGCTCAATTTGAATTCAAAACAAATTCTTTCTATAGTATGAAAGACAAGAAGAAGCTTACCCATGATCTGTCAATGGCTGATCCGTTTGACACATCCTTCTTCGGCGGATATGTTTCACTTTGAGAAGGTATATGCCCCTTCTTTGGCTTGAGCTCAGAGAACAAAAAATGATATATATTATTTGGCAGTATAAAGTTATTTCAGCCATTTGATACTCTGTCACTACAACATTGTCTAGTTCATGCAGCTATGGAATGCCAAGTTTTGTGGCCCAGTCAGGAGCATATACAACAGGAGGATGTACCCAGGTCAAGCGTCGAATACTGAGCTTGCAAAGTGTCACCAAAGTGTAGAATAAGGGACCTTTTACGGTACATCAGTTAAATTGGGGCCGTTAATTTCTAGTGGTTTAACGATTCAGATGAGCCAATACTACAACAAATTTTCAGTAGTATATTGAGCAATTAGGGGTATTTTGGATAGTACGCTGCTAATCAATCCCATAGGCAGATTCCCTTCCAAATCAAGTGAAGGGAATAGCTGCAAATTCACAACGTCGCCATCGTTCATAAGGCCCATCCTGCTCCGTCGCCATTGCCAGCAGCTGCCGCACCTCCGCACGTACTGAGTTTGCAACCTGCAGCCGGCCATTGTCAGCCTGCCCCGCGCCATCGCCCACGCCCAGACCGTCCCGCGCCACCGCTCCCATCCCGGAGCACACAGACGCAGCAACCGCAGACCCGATTCAAGTGTCGCCCCGGAGCATGTTCACCGGCCGAGCCTCCCATGACCACATGGACGCCACCTCGAGCCCCATACCGGTGCCGAGGCAAACGCTCTCTCCGTCGCTACTACCCCGTCAGTCCTTTCCTCCGCTATCTGCAAGCGCGTGATGCACTGATGCTGCCTGCTGCTCCACGTGCATGTGGCGTGCTTAGATTAGTGGGCGCCGGGAGGAAGTTCTCTGAGCGGGGACCAAAGGTCGTTCGACGCAGATCGATCGGCCCTGTGCAACCGAGGAGCATTAGAGTCCCAGGCTAGCGAGGCTGGGGAGGTGCATGCTGCGAAGGTTTAGAGCGTAAGCAAAGCAGATCAACTCCATTCTCCAAGGGAACTGATAATGCGTCGAGCGGTCGACTGAGGAATGGCAGACGGACTGAGATGGCTGCGTGGTGGAGATGGCAATGGCATCGCATTGTTATTAGCTTTTTTTT
>NW_025231725.1:0-1756 GCF_018294505.1 Triticum aestivum | reverse complement strand
TTTTTTTTAACCGGACTAATCCCCTTTCCATTATAGAAATAACGGAAATACAGATCGAGTTCCAGAACAGCCGAAAAGGGAAAGGGAAAAAGCGAGTTCAACCATCCCAGGGAAACCCGTTGTAGATGCTGGCAATCGAAAAACCTACTACGAGGCAAAAACCCTGGGACACCATCAGCACGCCACTACAGTTTCAGAGAAACAACCATTACACGGCAGCAAACAAGCAAGACCAGCGCAGAGGTCCAAAAGCATCTAACAGAAAGGGCTAACACCGACGTAAC
Source organism: Triticum aestivum (assembly GCF_018294505.1). Lineage (NCBI taxonomy): Eukaryota > Viridiplantae > Streptophyta > Magnoliopsida > Poales > Poaceae > Triticum > Triticum aestivum. The sequence goes on along the minus strand of NW_025231725.1, from coordinate 1,472 downwards.
TTTGAGCGCCAGAATATAACTCCAGGAGCCCGCAGCATCAGTATCCAGCCTTCACTCCAAACCTCCCTCGATGTGAGCGGTTGCACAGAGCCTCATCATCCTCTTGGCATTATCCTTCAACAGCAGCGCACCGTGCTCCAGCTCCTCCCATTCCGTGCCTTTCAAGAGCCCTGCCCAGTAATTCAAATGCATACAAGCTGCGAAGACAATCCCAAAAGGAGATGACAGTTTCTTTTGCTCAAAAGTAGCTCGGTTTCTGCAGTTCCAGATAGCACAGCAAACAGCTGCACATCGGTTTCTGCATTGTTATTAGTTACATAATAAAACATTTATAAGTTTTAGAGTGGTTGGGCTTTTTTAGAACCGTTCGTTGATGTCGATCTAACGGCAGACAAATACGAAGTACTGGGTAGTACTCCGATGAAAGTACGCGAAAGTACTAAAACGAGTGGGGCCAGTACTCGTGACAAGGTGGGGACGCGTTTTAATCTAGGGGCAGTTTAGTCCTAGGAAAATTTGCACGCGCCGCCCCTCTCGTCTAATGCATAACCGCCGCCATGGTGATTCACATTCCACAATTACTCATCGGCGGCCATCTCCTCCCTCTCCTCCAAGTCCACCTCACTCATCTCCTCCTTCTTGCCGCTGTAACTTCGCTCCACTCAGGCAACCCCCCACCCACCCCCACCCCCTCTTACACGGCAGATCGAGCTGATGGCCGGCGACGAGAACACCGACTTCGTGCAGATCGCCGGCGGCCACCAGGTCAAGTTGGCCAGGTTGAGGGAGATCCGTTCTTGGTTTGACAACACAAGGCAGATGAACTGGACGGCAATGGCCACTCTCAAGAATATGACGAAGAAGGAGAGGGCAAAGCTTTGCCCCCCGCCCGCACAACCGATTGACAAGATCGGGATCCTCCTCTGGGCGATGGAGCGGGCCAATTCGTCCAGCGAGTGGACCAGGCAGAGGTGGTGGGTGTTCAGATCCAGGGTAGAGCATCCACTGGATCAGGAACCCACCGTGCACGAGGTGCCGTTGCAGATTGTGCAGCCTCCAACTGAGTCACCGGAGACTCCGAAGCGCAAGATGAGTAGGACAGTGGTCGCGACCTCGCTTCCCCGCCGTTCTCCATGCTTCCCTCGCCGCTCTCCTTGTCTGAACGGCGGCGGTAGCTATGTTTAGAGTAAGCTTCCCCACTCCTCATCTTCCTACTGCTCGTGCTTACATCGTGGTGATACTGATCGTAATAGCTCAGAGAGGGAATGCTAGATGGCATTTTAATCTCAATGAATTGCATGAATATTTGAGTACATGGATTTGGAGGATGGATTATGATGTATGTGAACCCTAGGCATCATATGAACCCTAGGAAAAATTAGTAATGTTCTAGTGGTAGACACTGAAATATTTCGGTACACACCGGTAGGCACTGAAATATTTCGGAACTGCCCTAGGCAAAATTTGTAATG
>NW_025231724.1:0-10838 GCF_018294505.1 Triticum aestivum | reverse complement strand
CGCGCCACGCCACCTCTCTCCCTGCCTGCCTGCCCTCCCCTCCTCGCCTCGATGCCCTGGACGACGCCACGCCTCCCCCCCTGCTCTCTCTCACTCGCCCTCGGCTCTTCCCTCCTCTCCCTCGCTCTCTCTCTCACGGCCGAACACCACCGTCGCCGCCGTTCGCCTTAGCAGCCGTCTCCGGCCACCCCTCGCTCCCCCGACTAGCTCAGAAGCTCCGCCACAACCCCCTCTTCCTCCCCACCGCTCCACAGGCCTCCGGAAGCCCTGCATCGCCGCCACGTCGCCGTTCCCCTCTTCGGGCTCCGACCATCATCGCCGTCGAATTCGCCGTCTCCAGCGCGTCTCCGAGCCCGCTTCGACGCCCACTGCAACCGCGGTGAGCCCCCGAGTCGTTTCCCCCTTCTTCCCTGGTCTCTTTCGACCTCTAGGCCTTAGCCCCACCTTGGCCGAGAGCTCCACGCCGCCGGCGATGTCGCCGTCGTGGCCACGGTCACCGTAGCGCCCAACCGAGCACACTATCGTGCTCCACGCCTCACTAGGAGCACGCAGCACGCACCAACGCCTCCCCAAACCCCCTGCAACGCCGACTCCGACCGCACCCGAACTCCGGCGGCCGCAGCCGAGCTCGCCGCCGTCGACTCCGGCCACCCCAGGCCCAGCCACGGCCACCGTTCGACACGCGGGAGCAAGAGCTCTCCAACGAGCCCAAGAACGGCCTCGCCCGTGCCCTGTAGCGCGATCCCGCATCGCGCCGCCGTCTCGGGCCTCGCCGGCGTCACGTCGCCGGTGGGTTTGACCCACTTTGACCACGGCAGGACCCCCCTGAGTCCCTGACAGGTGGGCCCAGCCCTGTAGCTAATTAGGATTAGCGCTAACCACTGTTAGTTAACCCCCTGACACTGACTAGTGGGCCCCAGCGCCACTAATTAGTAATTAGGATTAATTTAACCCTGTTTAACCCCCCTGTCACTGACGTGTGGGCCCCACACGTCAGGTTTGACCTCAGCCAGCCGCAGCTGACCACTGACGTCATGCTGACGTCATGCTGGCGCAATAATTATATTTCTGGATTTAAATTAAATCAGGAAATTCCAGAATATTATTTAAACTTCAAAAATTCATAACTTTTATTCTGTAACTCCAAATTGGACAAATTATATATGAAAAATGATCAGAAAAATCCAATCTATCCATCTGTACTATTTTCATGCATGATCAAACAAGTTAAATTGATGTTTCAAGCAGAACAAGGAAAAGCACTTTAAAAGGCCATATTTGAATTGAAATTTGAATCCTTGATTCAAATTTGTTCAAACCCTTCTGGTTTTAGTTGCATTAGCCCAACACACTCATATTGCTATGTTTCATGCATGCATCATATTGTTGCACATTGTTTGGTGATGGTTGTGTGTCGGTGTCCTTTGCGACAGGTTCTGCCTCCGAGGAGTACCGCGATTACCCTAACGAAGAACCGTATCAGTGCATCGAACCATCAGGCAAGCAACCAACCATTTGATCATATCGATACAATCCCATGTTCTCGCTCCTGCTCTCTTTTACTGCATTAAGACAACGCGATTCAAACTGCTGTGTGCTACGGTAGTTGAACCCATTTCCTCTGCATGACCTGTCATTGCCACAGTAACTAGATGAAACCCACTAGCATGTGTAGGAGTTGATTGAGCCCTATGTATGTGTTGTTCCTACCTTGCTATGCCTGCTATGCTTAGAGTCGTGTCAGGTCTGGTTCATCTGGGTGATGGGCTAGAGTGAAATGATTATGTCGGTAATGAGAGTGGTGTGGTGAACACGATTTGGTAAAGGTATCGATGAGAGGCCATGTAGGAGTACATGGTGGGTTGTTTCATTGAAGCCGGCCTTAAGCACTGAGATCTGTATGTGTGATTTAAGAATCAGCTACTACCATGCATTGGGCCCGAAACCAATGGACCCTCTCGGCTTCTTATTCACCCTAGTTCTCCGTCCAGGAGTTGCAAGTAGTTTCTGGTGTTTGTAGCCTACTGGAGGCCGTGGACAGCGCTGACCGTAGGGGTGGGCTGTGATGCGGTAGGTACGTGGCCGGGTGTACCGAATACCCGTTAGGTATCTCGGGAACCCTGTTCACATCGTTCGGGGCCGTATGGGAAACCTCGGCCGGACTCCCTGCGGATGGAACCCGAATAGGCGATAAACCTGGACTGGAGGCTTAGGTGATTAGGTAGGTCGTGGCCGACACCCACGTTGGGCTTCCGCTTGAAGGTTGCCGAGTACATGTCGTGTAAACGACGGTAAGTGGTGAGAGCGTGTATGAAGAAGTACACCCCTGCAGGGTTATCATGATCTATTCGAATAGCCGCGTCCGCGGTAAAGGACTACTTGGTTGCCTATACAGTTCATAGACAAGTAAATGGAAACTACTAAAAGCCTCAAGATAAGTGTGAGTGCCGAGGATGGCTCTTCCGTAGGAAGACGGAGGCGGATCCTCGGTAGTGTATTGAAGTGGTGAGTAGTGGACTCGTGTGCGCAAAACCATTTCAAGTTGGAGTATCGTAGGATAGTCTAGCCAAGAGTCAAAGCTGGCTTGCTGCAATAACTCCACCAACCCTTCTTGATAATATGCATGTATGTAGGATCTGATGTAAGTCTTGCTGAGTACCTTTGTACTCATGTTGCTATAATTTACATTTTACAAAGGACGCTGCAACCCCTTCTGATGGGTTCTATGTAGACGTTGACATCAACGAGTAGGCTAAAGACCCAGGTGGTGACCCTGAGCTTGTGAAGGACCACGTAGTATAGCTAGGCTTTCCATGCCTCTTTTATTTTACTAGTTGTCTGTACTCAGACAAGTTACTTCCGCTGCTGGTTTGTATGATTGTATGACTGTATGACTTGAATGTTGGGTCGTGGGACCCGTACCTTTGTGTATGTTATGTATGGCTCTCTGAGCCTTAAATAAAGTACTTGTGTCGTAGAGTCATGTTGTGATGCTTCGTTGTATTTGCACATATCGAGCATATTGTGTGTATGATTGAAATGCTTGGTATGTGTGGGATCTGACTATCTAGTTGTTTATCTTTAGTAGCCTCTCTTACCGGGAAATGTCTCCTAGTGTTACCGCTGAGCCATGGTAGCTTGCTACTGCTCTGGAACACTTAGGCTGGCCGGCATGTGTCCTTCTTCGTTCCTGTGTCTGTCCCTTCTGGGAAACGTCACGCTTTGAGTACCGGAGTCCTGTTAGCCCGCTACAGCCCGGTTTACCGGAGTCCTGCTAGCCCAGTGCTACAGCCCGTACCCACTTGCTGATGACCGACACGTTCGAAGCTGGGTCATGGATGCCTGTCCCTGTAAGTCTGTGCCACTTTGGGTTTACGACTAGTCATGTCAGCCCGGGCTCTTTATCATATGGATGCTAGCGACACTATCATATACGTGAGCCAAAAGGCGCAAACGGTCCCGGGAAAAGGTAAGACGACACCCGTGGGGATACCGTGCGTGAGGCCGCAAAGTGATATGAGGTGTTACCAGCTAGATCGATGTGACATCGAGTCGGGGTCCTGACAGCGTTGGCATCAGAGCCGGACTGCCTGTAGGTTCTCCAAGCCAAACTGGTCGATGTTGAGTCTAGAAATTCTTTAGTTATATGTAGGGGAATTGCTTGTGGGTTGGAACGTAAGGCTCTTTTTACTCCTTATACCTTATGACATTCTGATCTGAGGCAGTCCATTCTTCCACCGGGGGTTAAGGAATTAGGATCTGTTCTCTCTATCAGGATCACGTGTTACTAATCAGTAGTACCTTATAAGTTTGATGGTTATCAGCCTAGTTCAGTTCTACTACCACATTATGTTGTTAGAATGGATTCAGAACTTGATATGATGATGTTGAGTGTGTACGAAATCCTTTGACAAATGTCTCAATATCCTTTTTGAGCATTTACAGCTGTTATGCTGCCGAAATTTTGCTAGAAATTCTAATGCCTTTGCATTATGATTATGCTTTCAGATGGCCACTCGCGACCTCAATCAAGTGGTTCGCCTGACCCGATGCCTAGATGTACCCGGCCATACTGCCAAGTTGGTTAGGGTAATGACTGAGGCTGGATACCGCTGGTATCCTGAGTACACGGTCGAAGAGCAATTCCGAGACTTTAATCAAAGCCAGTATCTCTGCACTGTCAGGATATTTCCATCTTATCCTGGATCCACTGAGCCTCTTCATTGCTCCTATGGACTCGGGGTTACTATCGAGATGGCTGTGCAGGATGCCGCCTACTCTATGATGACCATTATGCGAGTCAGATCTGGGTTATTTCGGGACTCTGATTTCCGGTATATGCCAGGATCACTTCCGGGAGCACAAGGATATTTCCAGGCTATCTATGCTGACTCCACTCAGGAGGATTCACGGACTCGCACCACTGCTGAGATGCTCGAGGATAAGGACCGTGAAAATCGGGCCTTGAGGTTAGAGCTCTTCAATACCCGTGCTGACCACTGGGCCACTTTGACTCGGTTCGCACCGGCGGTGCAAGCTGGATATTCAGATATGCGCGATCTCTATCCTGTGAGATCTGCTCTGCCAGACGTGATGGTTTGGCGTGATGTAGGAGGCATCACCCCACCTCGCGGTCCCCGCAGGCCACCGTTTGTTGGTCCAAGACCTCATCCTAGCCCCTATGGTCCACAAGCTCCGCGAGATCGTCTGTTTCCGGATGATCATGTTGAGCTTCCAGGCTATGGAGGTGACTTCTACGAGGACTACTACGGATCGGTCTGAGTTAGTGGTAGTATCACTAGTTCGCACTAGCTGTGTCGTCTATCGTCCCGCGTGACTCGTGGGATATGACCTAGTTTGTACTCTTTCCGGAGGTGTAGAAAAATAATGTATAGGAGCTTGGAATGCCTCCGATGAGATGTAATCCTTTTCTCACCGTAATAGTACTTTGTTTGGTCTTGTACTAAACCCTGTATGGTGTGTATGACGATGGAATAAAAGAAGCAGTTTCTGTTTTTACCATGTCATACGGATGATCATCTTGCATTTCGAGTTATTCCTTACATTCTGTATCCTATGTCGGAATTTTATCATTCTGACTAAATCATTGTCTTGTTACCTAGGATGGTCAACACGCGCGCTAACCCGGCTTCTCAAGAGCAGGCCGAAGGCAGTGAAGGCAGGAATGAAAATCTGCCTCATCCTCCTTCACTAGCCGAGGTTATGATGGAAGCTGAGAGAAACAAGCGGGAGACCAACCGTTTGTTGGAGCGTATTGAACAGAACACGGCACACCATCAGAGGACTAACGTGGTGTCACTCAGTGATTTTATCAAATTACATCCACCCACGTTCCACCACTCCGTCGAGCCTCTCGACGCTGATGACTGGCTTCGCAGTATCTCTCATAAACTGCGTTCTGCGCTGGTAGCGGAGGCTGACAAGGTCACCTTTGCTGCATATCATCTTGAAGGCCCCGCCAGTCTATGGTGGGAGAATTATGGAGCTATGCGCCCAGCGGGCCATGTCACTACTTGGGCTGAATTCAGCGAGGCTTTCCGTGAACATCACATTCCGGAGGGTCTCATGGACCGTAAACGTGAGGAATTTTGCAGTTTCACCCAAGGCCGACTTTCTGTGGATGCTTACAGCAGGGAGTTTGGTAATCTCGCATGATATGCAACTGAGGAAGTGTCTACCGATGCCAAGAAGCAAGCAAGGTTCCGTAAGGGCCTTAGTCCTGAGCTTCGCCGCGACCTCCGTCTGCATGAGTGCACATCCTTCCAGAAACTTGTCAACAAAGCCATCAGTGCTGAAACTGGTCAGACTGACTATGACGCAACACGCAAGCATGGCCGTGACATGGGTTCCTCATCCGGTGCTGGTCCTCAGAAGCGCCGCGTGTGGGTACCCAACACCGCCCTGCCATCCAGGTTCACACCGAGGCCATCCTTCCAGGCGCCTCGCCCCGTTCAGCAGTCTGCACCGGCCAAGCCCTATGGGGGTCCAACTAACAATGCTCCTCCACGTACCAGTTCCGTGACTTGTTTCAAGTGTGGGGAATCTGGCCACTATATGCGTGAGTGTCCCCAGACCAACCCCAACCAGTCTGCTAAAGCTGTTGGCCGTGGCAAGCCGACAGGAAAAGTATTCCACGCCAAGCCGGTCACCGCCTCACGTGGCCATGTCAACTGTATCTCTGCCGAAGAAGCTCAAGAGGATCCCAACGTCGTTCTCGGTACGCTTCTTGTTAATTGCCACCCGGCATCTGTTCTTTTCGATACAGGAGCCTCTCATTCTTTTATATCTGAAAACTATGCTCGCTTGCATAACATCGCATTCGGTGATATGCCAACCTCTATGGTAATTCAAACTCCGGGATCCAAATGGCAAACTTCTAGAGTAAGCCATGGAAATGAAATCCAAGTCGACAGACTTGTTTTCCTTGCCTCTTTGATAGCCCTTAAATTTTCAGATATCAATATCATTCTGGGTATGGACTGGATGTCAGCTCATCAAGCCAAAATTGATTGCTTCTCTAGGACTGTTCAACTCACCCATCCTTCGGGGAAGATAGTCAATGTCTTGACCCGAATAGCCAAGCGACAATTATATTCTCTTAACGCCAGCCCTTTGCCAGACCTTGAGGACGTCCCGGTAGTCCGTGACTTCCCGGATGTCTTCCTAGAAGAATTGCCAGGTGTTCCACTTGACAGGGATGTTGAGTTCGTAATAGACCTCATTCCGGGAACCGTTCCGATTGCTAGAAGACCCTATAAGATGGCACCCCTAGAACTAGCCGAGCTTAAGAAACAACTCGATGAGTCCTTGAAAAAGGGTTTCATCCAACCTAGTTCATCTCCGTGGGCTTGCCCCGTCCTATTCGTCAAGAAGAAGGATGGTACGGACCGGATGGTTGTAGATTACCGACCTGTCAATTTGGTCACAATCAAGAACAAATATCCGCTTCCCAGGATCAACGACCTGTATGATCAGCTCGCTGGATCCTCAGTCTTCTCCAAGATGGATTTGAGGTTGGGCTACCATCAAATCAAAATCAGAAACGGAGACATTCCTAAAACGGCCTTTGTTACTCGTTATGGCCAATACGAGTACACCGTCATGTCCTTCGGTTTAACCAACGCTCCAGCCACCTTTTCTCGGTTAATGAACTCAATCTTCATGGAGTATTTGGATAAATTCGTTGTAGTTTACCTCGATGATATACTCATCTACTCCAAGAACGAGGAAGAACATGCCGAACATCTAAGGCTAGTGTTGCAGAAACTTCGAGAGCATCGCCTTTATGCCAAATTTTCTAAATGTGAATTCTGGTTGCCAGAAGTGACCTATCTGGGTCATGTAATATCTGGTAAAGGTATTGCTGTTAACCCTGAGCGAGTTCAAGCCGTCCTTAACTGGACTCCACCTGAATCGGTCAAGCAAGTTCGGAGTTTTCTAGGCTTAGCGAGCTATTGTCGTCGCTTTGTCGAGAACTTCTCCAAGGTTGCCAAACCTCTAACCGAACTCCTCAAGAAAGATAAGAAGTTCGAGTGGACTCCACAATGTGAGCACAGCTTTCAAGAACTGAACAGACGCCTGACTTCTGCTCCCGTACTGGTACCGCCAGACTTCTCCAAGGATTTTGTTATCTACTGCGACGCCTCGCGACAAGGACTAGGTTGCATTCTCATGCAAGATCGACACGTAATTGCCTACGCTTCACGGCAATTGCACCCACATGAGGAGAATTATCCTACTCATGATCTAGAGCTTGCAGCTGTAGTCTATGCACTTAAAACCTGGCGACATTACCTCCTCGGTAATCGTTGCGAAATATTCACTGATCACCAAAGTTTGAAGTACATCTTCACCCAACCGGATCTGAACCTCAGGCAAAGACGTTGGGTTGAATTGATCACAGATTTCGATTTAGGAATAACCTACACCCCAGGGAAAGCCAACGTCATGGCTGATGCGCTAAGTCGTAAATCTTATTGTAACAACCTGATGTTACAACAAAGTCAACCGCTTCTCCATGAGGAATTTCGGAAGCTTAACCTTCACATTGTTCCTCAAGGTTTTCTTTCCACCTTGGTGGCAAAACCTACCCTTACGGATCAGATTATCAAGGCACAGAAGGTAGATCCGGGAATCTCCCGCATCAAGAGAAACATTCGGAAAGGAATTGCGAATTGCTTCTCCATTAATGATCAAGGGGTCGTATACTTCGGGAATCGACTAGTGGTTCCCAAAGTGCGAAACCTGAGGCGTTTGATCCTTAAGGAAGCTCATGAATCTCCTCTCACCATTCATCCCGGTAGTACTAAGATGTATCAGGACCTACGCCAGAGGTTCTGGTGGACTAGGATGAAGAGAGAAATCGCTCAGTATATTGCAAATTGCGACGTCTGTCGTCGTGTAAAAGCAGAGCACCAACGGCCTGCTGGCACCCTTCAACCCTTAGCTATTCCTGAATGGAAATGGGATAAAATTGGTATGGATTTCATTACCGGTTTTCCCAGGACCAAGAGAGGGAATAATGCTATTTTCGTCGTGGTCGATCGTCTTTCCAAAGTAGCCCATTTCCTACCTGTTCGTGAGAGTATAACCGCTAGTCAGCTGGCAGACTTATACATCTCCCGAATAGTGTCCCTTCATGGTGTTCCTTTGGAAATTAACTCGGATCGAGGAAGTCTTTTCACCTCTCGATTTTGGGAAAGTTTCCAAAATGCTATGGGAACTCGTCTCTCCTTTAGCACCGCCTTCCACCCTCAGTCGAGTGGTCAAGTGGAACGCGTCAACCAAATTCTAGAAGACATGCTTCGAGCCTCTGTTATCTCCTTCGGAATGGATTGGGAGAAGTGCCTTCCATTTGCCGAATTCGCTTACAACAACAGCTATCAATCTAGCTTGGGTAAAGCCCCTTTTGAAGTTCTCTATGGACGACGGTGTCGAACACCCCTTAACTGGTCAGAGACCGGGGAAAGACAATTCTTTGGCCCGGACATGATTCAGGAAGCAGAAGAACAAGTTCGCATCGTTCGTGAAAAGTTGAAAACAGCCCAATCTCGTCAAAAGAGTCAATATGACCGAAAACATAAGGCTATGACTTTCAAGGTTGACGAGAAGGCATATCTTCGGGTCACCCCTCTGAAGGGAACCCATCGTTTCGGTATCAAAGGCAAATTGGCTCCTCGTTACATTGGACCTTTTCGCATTCTTGCCAAACGAGGGGAAGTTGCCTACCAGCTGGAACTACCTCCGCATCTCTCAAGAGTCCACGATGTCTTCCACGTTTCTCAACTCAGGCGTTGCTTCTCGGATCCTATCCGTGAAGTGGACCACGAAACGCTTGATCTCCAAGATAATCTTACATATCGAGAGTACCCCATTTGTATCCTCGATCAGGCCGAGCGTACCACTCGACGTCATAACATCAAGTTTCTCAAAGTACAATGGTCGCACAATTCTGAGGATGAAGCAACTTGGGAAAGGGAGGATCGTCTTCGACTTGAGTACCCTGCCTTCTTCCCGGAGGAACCCAAATCTCGGGACGAGATTCTTTTGAGTGGGGGTGAGTTGTCACACCCTAGCTAGTCATGCATTAGAGTGTTGCATCATGTTTACTCTTTCATCAGAAACTTGAAATGGGGATCTGTGAAACCCTCAGAATCATTTTGAAAATGACCCAAATAAAAATTTCTCCAAAAGGGTCCAAGAAAATGCTCATGTTGCTCTCTGAAAATATTGGACAGAGATAAAAATCAAACCAATATTTTTTAGTGGCTCATGGACATTTATTTTGGGCATTTGGAATTAATGCATAAATATTTGCATTGGAAATATATTTCTATATATATTAATATATGTCCAAATATTATGCCAATTATAAAGGAGCTCTGGAATTATATATCTAGCCCCTGCAAAAATTGGCATAAGTTAAATAAATGATTTAATATATTTTTTTTAAATCAAAACAAATGTCAGAAATTAGAAAACAGAAAAAAATAAAAGGGAGAAGCTTACCTGGGCTCCTCCCTGTGCAGCCCATCCAGCTGGCCGGCCCAGCCAGCAGGCGGCCCAGCCCGTCTCCCTCCTCTGTCGTCTTCGTCCCGACAGAGGGAGGGGAGTGTGGCCGGCGCGCGCGCTCGCCACCGCGCCACGCCACCTCTCTCCCTGCCTGCCTGCCCTCCCCTCCTCGCCTCGATGCCCTGGACGACGCCACGCCTCCCCCCCTGCTCTCTCTCACTCGCCCTCGGCTCTTCCCTCCTCTCCCTCGCTCTCTCTCTCACGGCCGAACACCACCGTCGCCGCCGTTCGCCTTAGCAGCCGTCTCCGGCCACCCCTCGCTCCCCCGACTAGCTCAGAAGCTCCGCCACAACCCCCTCTTCCTCCCCACCGCTCCACAGGCCTCCGGAAGCCCTGCATCGCCGCCACGTCGCCGTTCCCCTCTTCGGGCTCCGACCATCATCGCCGTCGAATTCGCCGTCTCCAGCGCGTCTCCGAGCCCGCTTCGACGCCCACTGCAACCGCGGTGAGCCCCCGAGTCGTTTCCCCCTTCTTCCCTGGTCTCTTTCGACCTCTAGGCCTTAGCCCCACCTTGGCCGAGAGCTCCACGCCGCCGGCGATGTCGCCGTCGTGGCCACGGTCACCGTAGCGCCCAACCGAGCACACTATCGTGCTCCACGCCTCACTAGGAGCACGCAGCACGCACCAACGCCTCCCCAAACCCCCTGCAACGCCGACTCCGACCGCACCCGAACTCCGGCGGCCGCAGCCGAGCTCGCCGCCGTCGACTCCGGCCACCCCAGGCCCAGCCACGGCCACCGTTCGAC
>NW_025231723.1:9075-10838 GCF_018294505.1 Triticum aestivum | reverse complement strand
AAACTGGACGCACTTCGTGTACAAACTGGACAATCTCTTTCGGAGTATCAGGGTTTCGGACAAGAACTCATCTGTTACACGGGCACTTCATTTTTTTAAACTTATTTGAACTCCAAACTTTTCTTGCGTACCGTATGGACCATTCAAAGCGACGTCATCAAGTTTTATCACTTTAGGACATCATTTGCTATTTTTCAGTCATTTACCGATTTGTTTAGAGAGCTAAATGACCGTGAAATTGAAAATCACTACAAAATGAACTCTGAAAATGTTGGAACTTGGCATGGTATCATCATTTCACCCACATAGGATGTGGAAAAGAGTAGAGAGGGTTACGGCAAAAACTGGACGCACTTCGTGTACAAACTGGACAATATCTTTCGGAGTATCAGCGTTTCGGACGAGAACTCATCTGTTACATGGGCACTTCATTTTTTAAACTTATTAGGACTCCAGACTTTTTTTGCGTTCCGAATGCACCATTCAAAGCGAATTCATCAATTTTCAACACTTTCTGACATCATTTGCTATTTTTCAGTCATTTACCGATTTGTTTAGAGAGCTAAATGACCGTGAAGTTGAAAATCACTACAAAATGAACCCTGATAATGTTGAAACTTGGCATGGTATCATCATTTCACCCACATAGCATGTGCAAAAGAGTAGAGAGGGTTACGGCAAAAACTGGACGCACTTCGTGTACAAACTGGACAATCTCTTTCGGAGTATCAGGGTTTCGGACGAGGACTCATCTGTTATACGGGCACTTCATTTTTTTTAAACTTATTTGAATTCCAGACTTTTTTTGCGTTCTGTATGCACCATTCAAAGCGACGCCATCAATTTTCAACACTTTCTGACATCATTTGCTATTTTTCGGTCATTTACTGATTTGTTTAGAGAGCTAAATGACCGTGAAAATGAAAATCACTACAAAATGAACTCTGAAAATGTTGAAACTTGGCATGGTATCATCATTTCACCCACATAGCATATGCAAAAGAGTAGAGAGGGTTACGGCAAAAACTGGACGCACTTCGTGTACAAACTGGACAATCTCTTTTGGAGTATTAGGGTTTCGGACGAGAACTCATCTGTTAAATGGGCACTTCATTTTTTAAACTTATTAGGACTCCAGACATTTTTTGCGTTCCGAATGCACCATTCAAAGCGTATTCATCAATTTTCAACACTTTCTGACATCATTTGCTTTTTCAGTCATTTACCGATTTGTTTAGAGAGCTAAATGACCGTGAAATTGAAAATCACTACAAAATGAACCCTGATAATGTTGAAACTTGGCATGGTATCATCATTTCACCCACATAGCATATGCAAAAGAGTAGAGAGGGTTACGGCAAAAACTGGACGCACTTCGTGTACAAACTGGACAATCTCTTTTGGAGTATTAGGGTTTCGGACGAGAACTCATCTGTTATATGGGCACTTCATTTTTTAAACTTATTAGGACTCCAGACATTTTTTGCGTTCCGAATGCACCATTCAAAGCGTATTCATCAATTTTCAACACTTTCTGACATCATTTGCTTTTTCAGTCATTTACCGATTTGTTTAGAGAGCTAAATGACCGTGAAATTGAAAATCACTACAAAATGAACCCTGATAATGTTGAAACTTCGCATGGTATCATCATTTCACCCACATAGCATGTGCAAAAGAGTAGAGAGGGTTACGACAAAAACTGGACGCACTTCGTGTACAAACTGGACAATCTCTTTCGGAGTATCAGGGTTTCGGACGAG
>NW_025231723.1:8409-9065 GCF_018294505.1 Triticum aestivum | reverse complement strand
AATGTTGAAACTTGGCGTGGTATCTTCATTTCACCCACATAGCATGTGGAAAAGAGTAGAGAGGGTTACGGCAAAAACTGGACGCACTTCGTGTACAAACTGGACAATATCTTTCGGAGTATCAGGGTTTCGGACGAGAACTCATCTGTTACATGGGCACTTCATTTTTTAAACTTATTAGGACTCCAGACTTTTTTTGCGTTCCGAATGCACCATTCAAAGCGAATTCATCAATTTTCAACACTTTCTGACATCATTTGCTATTTTTCAGTCATTTACCGATTTGTTTAGAGAGCTAAATGACCGTGAAATTGAAAATCACTACAAAATGAACCCTGATAATGTTGAAACTTGGCATGGTATCATCATTTCACCCACATAGCATGTGCAAAAGAGTAGAGAGGGTTACGGCAAAAACTGGACGCACTTCGTGTACAAACTGGACAATCTCTTTCGGAGTATCAGGGTTTCGGACGAGGACTCATCTGTTATACGGGCACTTCATTTTTTTTAAACTTATTTGAACTCCAGACTTTTTTTGCGTTCTGTATGCACCATTCAAAGCGACGCCATCAATTTTCAACACTTTCTGACATCATTTGCTATTTTTCGGTCATTTACTGATTTGTTTAGAGAGCTAAATGACCGTGAAAATG
>NW_025231723.1:5426-8399 GCF_018294505.1 Triticum aestivum | reverse complement strand
ACATAGCATGTGAAAAAGAGTAGAGAGGGTTACGGCAAAAACTAGACCCACTTCGTGTACAAACTGGACAATCTCTTTCGGAGTATCAGGGTTTCGGACGAGAACTCATCTGTTACATGGGCACTTAATTTTTTTAAATTATTTGAACTCCAAACTTTTTTTGCGTTCCATATGCACTATTCAAAGCGACGTCATCAATTTTCAACACTTTCTGACATCATTTGCTATTTTTCAGTCATTTACCGATTTGTTTAGAGAGCTAAATGACCGTGAAATTGAAAATCACTACAAAATGAACTCTGAAAATGTTGAAACTTGGCATGGTATCATCATTTCACCCACATAGCATATGCAAAAGAGTAGAGAGGGTTACGGCAAAAACTGGACGCACTTCGTGTACAAACTGGACAATCTCTTTTGGAGTATTAGGGTTTCGGACGAGAACTCATCTGTTACATGGGCACTTCATTTTTTAAACTTATTAGGACTCCAGACATTTTTTGCGTTCCGAATGCACCATTCAAAGCGTATTCATCAATTTTCAACACTTTCTGACATCATTTGCTATTTTTCAGTCATTTACCGATTTGTTTAGAGAGCTAAATGACCGTGAAATTGAAAATCACTACAAAATGAACCCTGATAATGTTGAAACTTCGCATGGTATCATCATTTCACCCACATAGCATGTGCAAAAGAGTAGAGAGGGTTACGACAAAAACTGGACGCACTTCGTGTACAAACTGGACAATCTCTTTCGGAGTATCAGGGTTTCGGACGAGGACTCATCTGTTATACGGGCACTTCATTTTTTTAAAATATTTGAACTCCAGACTTTTTTTGCGTTCCGTATGCACCATTCAAAGCGACGCCATCAATTTTCAACACTTTCTGACATCATTTGCTATTTTTCGGTCTTTACAGATTTGTTTAGAGAGCTAAATGACCGTGAAATTGAAAATCACTACAAAATGAACTCTGAAAATGTTGAAACTTGGGATGGTATCATCATTTCACCCACATAGCATGTGCAAAAATGTAGTGAGGGTTACGGCAAAAACTGGAGGCACTTCATGTACAAACTGGAAAATCTCTCTTGGAGTATCAGGGTTTCGGACGAGAACTCATCTGTTACACGGGCACTTCATTTCATTAAACTTATTTGAACTCCAGACTTTTCTTGCGGTCCGTATGCACCATTCAAAGCAACGTCATCAATTTTTTACACTTTAGGACATCATTTGCTATTTTTCAGTCATTTACCGATTTGTTTAGAGAGCTAAATGACCGTGAAAATGAAAATCACTACAAAATGAACTCTGAAAATGTTGAAACTTGGCATGGTATCATCATTTCACCCACATAGCATGTGAAAAAGAGTAGAGAGGGTTACGGCAAAAACTAGACCCACTTCGTGTACAAACTGGACAATCTCTTTCGGAATATCAGTGTTTCGGACGAGAACTCATCTGTTACATGGGCACTTCATTTTTTTAAATTATTTGAACTCCAAACTTTTTTTGCGTTCCATATGCACTATTCAAAGCGATGTCATCAATTTTCAACACTTTCTGACATCATTTGCTATTTTTCAGTCATTTACCGATTTGTTTAGAGAGCTAAATGACCGTGAAATTGAAAATCACTACAAAATGAACTCTGAAAATGTTGAAACTTGGCATGGTATCATCATTTCACCCACATAGCATATGCAAAAGAGTAGAGAGGGTTACGGCAAAAACTGGACGCACTTCTTGTACAAACTGGACAATCTCTTTTGGAGTATCAGGGTGTCGGACGAGAACTCATCTGTTACATGGGCACTTCATTTTTTTTAAATTATTTGAACTCCAGACTTTTTTTGCGTTCCGTATGCACCATTCAAAGCGACGTCATCAATTTTCAACACCCTCTGACATCATTGGCTATTTTTCAGTCATTTACCGATTTGTTTAGAGAGCTAAATGACCGTGAAATTGAAAATCACTACAAAATGAACTCTGAAAATGTTGTAACTTGGCATGGTATCACCATTTCACCCACATTGCATGTGCAAAGGAGTAGAGAGGGTTACGGCAAAAACTGGATGCACTTCGTGTACAAACTGGACAATCTCTTTCGGAGTATCATGGTTTCGGACGAGAACTCATGTGTTATACGGGCACTTCATTTTTTAAAACTTATTTGAACTCAGACTTTTTTTGCATTCCGTATGCACCATTCAAAGTGTCGCCATCAATTTCAACACTTTCTGACAGCATTTGGTATTTTCAGTCATTTACAGATTTGTTTAGAGAGCTAAATGACCGCGAAATTGAAAATCACTACAATATGAACTCTGAAAATGTTTAAACTTGGCATGGTATCATCATTTCACCCACATAGCATGTGCAAAAGAGTAGAGAGGGTTACGGCAAAAACTGGACGCACTTCGTCTAAAAACTGGACAATCTCTTTCGGAGTATCAGGGCTTCGGACGAGAACTCATCTGTTACATGGCCACTTCATTTTTTTTAAATTATTTGAACTCTAGACTTTTTTTTCATTCCGTATGCACCATTCAAAGCGACGTCATCAATTTTCAACACTTTCTGACATCATTTGCTATTTTTCAGTCATTTACCGATTTGTTTAGAGAGCTAAATGACCGTGAAATTGAAAATCACTACAAAATGAACTCTGAAAATGTTGTAACTTGGCATGGTATCATCATTTCACCCACATAGCATGTGCAAAAGAGTAGAGAGGGTTACGGCAAAAACTGGACGCACTTCGTGTACAAACTGGACAATCTCTTTCGGAGTATCAGGGTTTCGGACGAGAACTCATCTGTTACACGGGCACTTTAATTTTTTATCTTATTTGAACTCCAGACTTTTGTTGCGTTCCGTATGGACCATTCAAAGCGACATCATCAAGTTTTATCACTTTAGGACATCATTTGCTATTTTTCAGTCATTTACCGATTTGTTT
>NW_025231723.1:3878-5321 GCF_018294505.1 Triticum aestivum | reverse complement strand
TATTTTCAGTCATTTACAGATTTGTTTAGAGAGCTAAATGACCGTGAAATTGAAAATCACTACAAAATTAACTCTGAAAATGTTTAAACTTGGCATGGTATCATCATTTCACCCACATAGCATGTGCAAAAGAGTAGAGAGGGTTACGGCAAAAACTGGACGCACTTCGTGTAAAAACTGGACAATCTCTTTTGGAGTATCAGGGTTTCGGACGAGAACTCATCTGTTACACGGGCACTTCATTTTTTTAAACTTATTTGAACTCCAGACTTTTCTTGCGTTCCTTGTGGACCATTCAAAGCGACGTCATCAATTTTTAACACTTTAGGACATCATTTGCTATTTTCAGTCATTTACCGATTTGTTTAGAGAGCTAAATGACCGTGAAATTGAAAATCACTACAAAATGAACTCTGAAAATGTTGTAACTTGGCATGGTATCATCATTTCACCCACATAGCATGTGCAAAAGAGTAGAGAGGGTTACGGCAAAAACTGGACGCACTTCCTGTACAAACTGGACAATCTCTTTCGGAGTATCAGGATTTCAGACGAGAACTCATCTGTTACATGGGCACTCCATTTTTTAAACTTATTTGAACTCCAAACTTTTTTTGCATTCCGTATGCACCATTCAAAGCGACTTCGTCAATTTTCAACACTTTCTGACATCATTTGCTATTTTTCAGTCACTTACTGATTTGTTTAGAGAGCTAAATGACCGTGAAATTGAAAATCACTACAAAATGAACCCTGAAAATGTTGAAACTTGGCATGGTCTCATCATTTCACCCACATAGCATGTGCAAAGGAGTAGAGAGGGTTACGGCAAAAACTGGATGCACTTCGTGTACAAACTGGACAATCTCTTTCGGAGTATCATGGTTTCGGACGAGAACTCATGTGTTATACGGGCACTTCATTTTTTAAAACTTATTTGAACTTAGACTTTTTTTGCATTCCGTATGCACCATTCAAAGCGTCGCCATCAATTTCAACACTTTCTGACAGCATTTGTTATTTTCAGTCATTTACAGATTTGTTTAGAGAGCTAAATGACCGTGAAATTGAAAATCACTACAAAATTAACTCTGAAAATGTTTAAACTTGGCATGGTATCATCATTTCACCCACATAGCATGTGCAAAAGAGTAGAGAGGGTTACGGCAAAAACTGGACGCACTTCGTGTAAAAACTGGACAATCTCTTTTGGAGTATCAGGGTTTCGGACGAGAACTCATCTGTTACACGGGCACTTCATTTTTTTAAACTTATTTGAACTCCAGACTTTTCTTGCGTTCCTTGTGGACCATTCAAAGCGACGTCATCAATTTTTAACACTTTAGGACATCATTTGCTATTTTCAGTCATTTACCGATTTGTTTAGAGAGCTAAATGACCGTGAAATTGAAAATCACTACAAAATGAACTCTGAAAATGTTG
>NW_025231723.1:0-1726 GCF_018294505.1 Triticum aestivum | reverse complement strand
TTTTTTGCGTTCCGTATGCACCATTCAAAGCGACGTCATCAATTTTCAACACTCTCTGACATCATTTGCTATTTTTCAGTCATTTACCGATTTGTTTAGAGAGCTAAATGACCGTGAAATTGAAAATCACTACAAAATAAACTCTGAAAATGTTGTAACTTGGCATGGTATCATCATTTCACCCACATAGCATGTGCAAAAGAGTAGAGAGGGTTACGGCAAAAACTGGACGCACTTCGTGTACAAACTAGACAATCTCTTTCGGAGTATCAGGGTTTCGGACGAGAACTCATCTGTTACACGGGCACTTCATTTTTTTTATCTTATTTGAACTCCAGACTTTTGTTGCGTTCCGTATGGACCATTCAAAGCGACATCATCAAGTTTTATCACTTTAGGACATCATTTGCTATTTTTCAGTCATTTACCGATTTGTTTAGAGAGCTAAATGACCGTGAAATTGAAAATCACTACAAAATGAACTCTGAAAATGTTGAAACTTGGCATGGTATCTTCATTTCACCCACATAGCATGTGGAAAAAGAGTAGAGAGGGTTACGGCAAAAACTGGATGCACTTCGTGTACAAACTGGACAATCTCTTTCGGAGTATCAGGGTTTCAGACGAGAACTCATCTGTTACATGGGCACTCCATTTTTTAAACTTATTTGAACTCCAAACTTTTTTTGCATTCCGTATGCACCATTCAAAGCGACTTCGTCAATTTTCAACACTTTGTGACATCATTTGCTATTTTTCAGTCACTTACTGATTTGTTTAGAGAGCTAAATGACCGTGAAATTGAAAATCACTACAAAATGAACCCTGAAAATGTTGAAACTTGGCATGGTCTCATCATTTCACCCACATAGCATGTGCAAAGGAGTAGAGAGGGTTACGGCAAAAACTGGATGCACTTCGTGTACAAACTGGACAATCTCTTTCGGAGTATCATGGTTTCGGACGAGAACTCATGTGTTATACGGGCACTTCATTTTTTAAAACTTATTTGAACTCAGACTTTTTTTGCATTCCGTATGCACCATTCAAAGCGTCGCCATCAATTTCAACACTTTCTGACAGCATTTGGTATTTTCAGTCATTTACAGATTTGTTTAGAGAGCTAAATGACCGTCAAATTGAAAATCACTACAAAATTAACTCTGAAAATGTTTAAACTTGGCATGGTATCATCATTTCACCCACATAGCATGTGCAAAAGAGTAGAGAGGGTTACGGCAAAAACTGGACGCACTTCGTGTAAAAACTGGACAATCTCTTTTGGAGTATCAGGGTTTCGGACGAGAACTCATCTGTTACACGGGCACTTCATTTTTTTAAACTTATTTGAACTCCAGTCTTTTCTTGCGTTCCGTATGGACCATTCAAAGCGACGTCATCAAGTTTTATCACTTTAGGACATCATTTGCTATTTTCAGTCATTTACCGATTTGTTTAGAGAGCTAAATGACCGTGAAATTGAAAATCACTACAAAATGAACTCTGAAAATGTTGAAACTTGGCATGGTATCATCATTTCACCCACATAGCATGTGAAAAAGAGTGGAGAGGGTTACGGCAAAAACTAGACGCACTTCGTGTACAAACTGGACAATCTCTTTCGGAGTATCAGGGTTTCGGACGAGAACTTATCTCTTACATGGGCACTTCATTTTTTTAAAATTATTTGAACTCCAGACTTTTTTTGCGTTCCGTATGCACCATT
>NW_025231722.1:9213-10841 GCF_018294505.1 Triticum aestivum | reverse complement strand
TTTTGAGCTATATAACCCTGAAAATGAAAAGCACTACAAATGAACTCTGAAAAGGTTCAAAGTTGGCATGCTATCCTCATGTCATCCATATAGAATATGCTAAAAAGTTGAGAGTGTTTTTGGAAAAACTGGATGCACTTCGTGTACAAAACGGACAATCTCGATCGAAGTATCAGGGTTTTATATGGAAACTCGTCTGTTACATAGGGATTTCATTTTTTTGAACTTATTTGAACTCCAGACTTTGTGTGTGTTCAAAATGCACCATTCAAAGCCACATCATCAATTTTCAACCCTTTCTGACTTCATTTGTTACTTTTCATGCATTTACTATTTTTTTAGCTATATGACCCTGAAAACGAAAAGCACTACAAATGAACTCTGAAAAGGTCGAAAGTTGGCACGTTATCATCATTTCACCCACGTAGATTGTGCTAAATAGCTGAGAGGGTTACGGCAAGAACTGGATGCACTTCGTGTACAAAACGGACAATCTCTTTCGAAGTATCAGAGATTCATACGGAAACTCGTCTGTTACAAAGGGATTTCATTTTTTTGAACTTACTTGAACTTCGAACTTTTTGTGTGTTCAAAATGCACCATTGAAAGACACATCATCAATTTTCAACCCTTTCTGACTTCATTTGTTATTTTTCATGCATTTACTGATTTTTTTGAGCTATATAACCCTGAAAATGAAAAGCACTACAAATGAACTCTAAAAAGGTTCAAAGTTGGCATGGTATCCTCATGTCACCCATATAGACTTTGCTAAAAAGTTGAGACTGTTTTGGGAAAAACTAGATGCACTTCATGTACAAAACGGACAATCTCTATCGAAGTATGAGGGTTTTATATGGAAACTCGTCTGTTACATAGGGATTTCAATTTTTTGAACTTACTTGAACTCCAAACTTTTTGTGTGTTCAAAATGAACCATTAAAAGCCACATCATCAATTTTCAACCTTTCCGACTTCATTTGTTATTTTTCACGCATTTACTGATTATTTTCATTAAAACGGACAATCTCTTTCCAAGTATCAGGGTTTCATACGGAAACTCGTCTGTTACAAAGGGATTTCAACTTTTTGAACTTACTTGAACTCCAAACTTTTTGTGTGTTCAAAATGAACCATTCAAAGCCACGTCATCGTTTTTCAATCCTGTCTGACTTCACATGTTATTTTTCATGCATTTACTGATTTTTTTAGCTATATGACCCTGAAAATGAAAAGCTCTACAAATGAAATCTGAAAAGGTTGAAATTTGGCATGGTATCATCATTTCACCCACATAGAATGTGCTAAAAAGTTGAGAGTGTGTCGGCAAAAACTGGATGCACTTCGTGTACAAAACGGACAATCTCTTTCGAAGTATCAGAGATTCATACGGAAACTCGTCTGTTACAAAGGGATTTCATTTTTTTGAACTTATTTGAACTCCAGATTTTTGTGTATTCAAAATGCACCATTGAAAGACACATCATCAATTTTCAACCCTTTCTGACTTCATTTGTTATTTTTCATGCATTAACTGATTATTTTGAGCTATATAACCCTGAAAATGAAAAGCACTACAAATGAACTCTGAAAAGGTTCAAAGTTGGCATGCTATCCTCATGTCATCC
>NW_025231722.1:0-1042 GCF_018294505.1 Triticum aestivum | reverse complement strand
GGACAATCTCGATCGAAGTATCAGGGTTTTATATGGAAACTCGTCTGTTACATAGGGATTTCATTTTTTTGAACTTATTTGAACTCCAGACTTTGTGTGTGTTCAAAATGCTCCATTCAAAGCCACATCATCAATTTTCAACCCTTTCTGACTTCATTTGTTACTTTTCATGCATTTACTATTTTTTAGCTATATGACCCTGAAAACGAAAAGCACTACAAATGAACTCTGAAAAGGTCGAAAGTTGGCACGTTATCCTCATTTCACCCACGTAGAATGTGCTAAATAGCTGAGAGGGTTACGGCAAGAACTGGATGCACTTCGTGTACAAAACGGACAATCTCTTTCGAAGTATCAGAGATTCATACGGAAACTCGTCTGTTACAAAGGGATTTCATTTTTTTGAACTTACTTGAACTCCAAACTTTTTGTGTGTTCAAAATGCACCATTGAAACACACATCATCAATTTTCAACCCTTTCTGACTTCATTTGTTATTTTTCATGCATTTACTGATTTTTTTTGAACTATATAACCCTGAAAATGAAAAGCACTACAAATGAACTCTAAAGAGGTTCAAAGTGGGCAAGGTATCCTCATGTCACCCATATAGACTTTGCTAAAAAGTTGAGACTGTTTTGGGAAAAACTAGATGCACTTCATGTACAAAACGGACAATCTCTATCGAAGTATCAGGGTTTTATATGGAAACTCGTCTGTTACATAGGGATTTCAATTTTTTGAACTTACTTGAACTCCAAACTTTTTGTGTGTTCAAAATGAACCATTAAAAGCCACATCATCAATTTTCAACCTTTCTGACTTCATTTGTTATTTTTCACGCATTTTCTGATTTTTTGAGCTATATGACCCATGAAAATGAAAAGCTCTACAAATGAACTCTGAAAAGGTTGAAACTTGGCATGGTATCATCATTTCACCCACATAGAATATGCTAAAAAGTTGAGAGGGTTACGGCAAAAAATGGATGCACTTCGTGTACAAAACGGACAATCTCTTTCGAAGTATGAGGGTTTCATAC
>NW_025231721.1:10072-10844 GCF_018294505.1 Triticum aestivum | reverse complement strand
TAAACGCACCCCAGAGTTCGTCAATCGTGGAGATCACTCTGGGACCCCCAAAACTAAGTAATAGTGCAAGAAACGGGCCAAAATCGGCCAAAAATGCGCTTCTTGATGATCGACACGAATGCGCACCATGGGGTTCAACAACCATGGAAATCAATTTGGGGCCCCAAAATGGTGAGTAATAGTCGACGAAACGGGCCAGAATCAGCCAAAAATGTGAGTGTTCATGACCGACACGTAAACGCACCTCGCGGTTTGTTAACCGTGGAAATCACTCAGGGAACCCAAACCACTTAGTGTCCACGAAACGGGCCAGAATCAGCCAAAACCGCGAGTGTTGATGATTGACACATAAACGCACCCCGGTGTTCGTCAATCATATCGAAATCACACCGGGAGCTAAAACAGAGTAATAGTCCAAGAAACGGGCCAGAATCGGCCAAAACTGTGAGTGTTGATGACCGACACATAAACGCACCCCGCGGTTCATTAACTGTGGAAATCACTCCGGGGCCCCAAAACAGTGAGTAATAGTCCATGAAACGGGCCTGAATCAGCCAAAACTATGAGTGTTGATGACCGACACGTAGGCGCGCCTTGGGGTGCAACAACCATGGATATCACTTGGGACCCCAAAACGGTGAGTAATAGTCCATGTAACGCGTTAGAATTGGCCAAAACTGTGAGTGTTGATGACCGACACGTAAACGCACCCCGGGGTTCGTAAATAGTGGAAATCACTCCGGGACCCCCAAAAATAAGTAATAGTCCAACA
>NW_025231721.1:3059-3457 GCF_018294505.1 Triticum aestivum | reverse complement strand
GTGAGTAATGGTCCACGAAACGGGTCAGAGTCGACAAAAACCGCGAGTGTTGATAACCGACATGTAAGTGCACCGGGGGTTCGTTAATCATGGAATCACTTCGGGGCCCCCAAAAAGTGAGTAATAGTACACGAAACGGGCCAGAATCGGCCAAAACAGCTAGTGTTGATGACCGACATGTAAACGCACCCCGAGGTTCGTTAATCGTGGAAATCACTCCAGGACCCCAAAACAGTGAGCAATAGTCCACGAAACGGGCTAGAATAGGCCAAAACTGTGAGTGTTGATAACCAACACGTAAGTGCACCGGGGGTTCGTTAATCATGGAATCACTCCGGGGCCCCCAAAAAGTGAGTAATAGTACACGAAACGGGCCAGAATCGGCCAAAACTGCTAGT
>NW_025231721.1:1036-2504 GCF_018294505.1 Triticum aestivum | reverse complement strand
CCCCGCGGTTCGTTAATCATGGAAATCACTCCAGGACACCAAAACAGTGAGCAATAGTCCACGAAACGGGCTAGAATCGGCCAAAACTGTGAGTGTTGATAACCGACACGTAAGCGCACCCGGGGGTTTCTTAATCATGGAAATCACTCCGGGGCCCCAAAAAAGTGAGTAATAGTCCACAAAACGGGCCAGAATCGGCCAAAACTGCTAGTGTTGATGACCGGCATGTAAACGCACCCCGCGGTTCGTTAATCATGGAAATCACTTCAGGACCCCAAAACAGTGAGCAATAGTCCATGAAACGGGCTAGAATCGGCCAAAATTGTGAGTGTTGATGACCGACACGTAAAAGCACCTTGGGGTTCAACAACTATAGAAATCGCTTAGGGACCCCTAAATGGTGAGTAATAGTCCATGAATCGCGTCTGAATTGGTCAAAACAGCGAGTGTTGATGACAGACACGCAAACACACCCCGCGGATTGTCAATCATGGAAATCGCTCTGGGACGCCAAAACGGTAAGTACTAGTGCACGAAACGGACCAGAATTGGCTAAAATTGTGAGTGTTGATGACCGACACGTAAACGCACCCCAGAGTTCGTCAATCGTGGAGATCACTCTGGGACACCCAAAACTAAGTAATAGTGCAAGAAACGGGCCAAAATCGGCCAAAAATGCGCTTCTTGATGATCGACACGAATGCGCACCACGGGGTTCAACAACCATGGAAATCAATTTGGGGCCCCAAAATGGTGAGTAATAGTCCACGAAACGGGCCAGAATCAGCCAAAACTGTGAGTGTTCATGACCGACACGTAAACGCACCTCGCGGTTTGTTAACCGTGGAAATCACTCAGGGAACCCAAACCACTTAGTGTCCACGAAACGGGCCAGAATCAGCCAAAACCGTGAGTGTTGATGATTGACACATAAACGCACCCCGGTGTTCGTCAATCATATCGAAATCACACTGGGAGCTATAATAGAGTAATAGTCCAAGAAACGGGCCAGAATCGGGCAAAACTGTGAGTGTTGATGTCCGACACATAAACGCACCCCGTGGTTCATTAACTGTGGAAATCACTCCGGGGCCCCAAAACAGTGAGTAATAGTCCATGAAAGAGGCCTGAATCAGCCAAAACTATGAGTGTTGATGACCGACACGTAAGCGCGCCTTGGGGTTCAACAACCATGGATATCACTTGGGACCCCAAAACGGTGAGTAATAGTCCATGTAACGCGTTAGAATTGGCCAAAACTATGAGTGTTGATGACCGACACGTAAACGCACCCCGGGGTTCATAAATAGTGGAAATCACTCCGGGACACCCAAAAATAAGTAATAGTCCAGCAAACGGGCCAGAATCGGTCGATACTGCGATTGTTCATGACCTACACTTAAGCACACCTTGGCGTTCAACAACCATGTAAATCGCTTTGGGCCCCAAAATGGTGAGTAATGGTCCA
>NW_025231721.1:731-1026 GCF_018294505.1 Triticum aestivum | reverse complement strand
TGGAGATCACTCTGGGACACCCAAAACTAAGTAATAGTGCAAGAAACGGGCCAAAATCGGCCAAAAATGCGCTTCTTGATGATCGACACGAATGCGCACCACGGGGTTCAACAACCATGGAAATCAATTTGGGGCCCCAAAATGGTGAGTAATAGTCCACGAAACGGGCCAGAATCAGCCAAAACTGTGAGTGTTCATGACCGACACGTAAACGCACCTCGCGGTTTGTTAACCGTGGAAATCACTCAGGGAACCCAAACCACTTAGTGTCCACGAAACGGGCCAGAATCAGCCA
>NW_025231721.1:0-721 GCF_018294505.1 Triticum aestivum | reverse complement strand
CCGACACATAAACGCACCCCGTGGTTCATTAACTGTGGAAATCACTCCGGGGCCCCAAAACAGTGAGTAATAGTCCATGAAAGAGGCCTGAATCAGCCAAAACTATGAGTGTTGATGACCGACACGTAAGCGCGCCTTGGGGTTCAACAACCATGGATATCACTTGGGACCCCAAAACGGTGAGTAATAGTCCATGTAACGCGTTAGAATTGGCCAAAACTATGAGTGTTGATGACCGACACGTAAACGCACCCCGGGGTTCATAAATAGTGGAAATCACTCCGGGACACCCAAAAATAAGTAATAGTCCAGCAAACGGGCCAGAATCGGTCGATACTGCGATTGTTCATGACCTACACTTAAGCACACCTTGGCGTTCAACAACCATGTAAATCGCTTTGGGCCCCAAAATGGTGAGTAATGGTCCATGAAACGGGTCAGAGTCGACAAAAACCGCGAGTGTTGATAACCGACATGTAAGTTCACTGGGGGTTCGTTAATCATGGAATCATTTCGGGGCCCCCAAAAAGTGAGTAATAGTACACGAAACGGGCCAGAATCGGCCAAAACTGCTAGTGTTGATGACCGACATGTAAACGCACCCCGAGGTTTGTTAATCGTGGAAATCACTCCAGGACCCCAAAACAGTGAGCAATAGTCCACGAAACGGGCTAGAATAGGCCAAAACTGTGAGTGTTGATAACCAACACGTAAGTGCACC
>NW_025231720.1:0-10846 GCF_018294505.1 Triticum aestivum | reverse complement strand
CCCATCTACATTGTACACAGTGTTCTAAAAATATCATCAGCCTAACTTATTTTCTTTGATTTTCCATGAAATTTGTGAGGGGAAAACCTTTACGTATACAAAGACGGTGCTAGTTCTGGCCAACAACACCTGCCATCATAAACACTAGGTTTGTGTGCTCAGCCTCTTCGCAGGCGCACCTGACAAAGAAACACGGTGGGAGCACATGTGTGTACATAGACTGGTGTGCCATGTTCGTGGCCTCAAGCCTGCATCCTGAGCCGTCAGAGGCCAAGCTCTTGCGACCACCATCTACGGTAAGTCAGCACGCTCCGCGGACTCCTCAAACATAGGTATGCATGCCTGCCCTAACTCTAAAATTGCTTATATCCTGTAGCTTTTCGTCCTCTCATCTAAGTAGTTGGTGATGACATTGCGCTATTGTCGTTTGAAGATATTGGCCAGCTGTTGATGGGTCTCAAATACACTAGGAAGCCTAATGTTGTTTTCGGGACCTTGTAGTTTCAACTTTTATAGCCATCTGTTGTAGCTTCATCGTTCGAATTGGCCACCATTATTACAATCACGTTTCTCGGTAACCAACATCTAATAAAATAAGAGCAGCGTTTTGGCTCCCAGGCTCGGATGAGCCCAGGAGTAACCAAAAAATAGTTATAAATATTAAATAAATCAAAATATTCCAATTTTTTATGGGAAAGTTGACTCTCAGCATAAAAGACCAATTTGAGGTCTATGAATTTTCTTACTTTTTGTGCATTGTTCGGACCTGATATTTTTTTGCTGAGAGCTACTAACATATCCAAATCATTTGAAATTTGGCACGCATCTCACACACTCAATCATCTTACATGCAAAAAATGTTTTTTTAATTTTCTAGTTTTTGTTTTTGAATTTACTGTTCACCGGGTGCAGATGAGCTCGGGCTCAGAATTCGATTTTGGGTTGTGTGCAGCATACTCATATTTTGATGAATCTATGAAGGGAGAAGTTTTGTTGGAGATCATAAGGAGACCACAAATTAGGCTTATTTGTCAATAACACTTAGCTAATCTTTGTCTTCTATTTTCATAAAGTTGTTTAATGAATGCCTTCATTATGCTCTAGTAATTCAGGTCAAGCAAATATGTGAATCATGGAAAAAGAGTATGCAACTTCACATCTTGGGAGGATGGGAATTTGCACCACACGATATTGCGGAGAACCTAGACTGCTTGTTGTTTGGTGAAAAAAAGTTGTATTGAAGAGGTTAAAGTTCCAGAAGACCCACAAATGACCACAACATTTTGGACCCCTTCCTCCCCTCATGACACAAGCCATGACAATCCTCAATTTTGCTTCTATTAACTAATACCGGCATTAGCGATCTTTTTATCGCAAACGAGACCAAAGTAACCGCTATATCGCGGAGGGTCCAGTTGTGGTATCTTTGTTTGTAGCCAGTACAATAGTACTAGGGCTCTGTGGCGCATATAATAGAACATACCGAGAATGCAGCAATTTGAATCGCATAATCTGCCAAGAGTATGGCTTGCTAATGTCCAGATGTCTCATATTCCTGCATATCCAACCATGCATCTCTCTCTGGTTCTCTTTGCATGGTCTCATATTTATTTACTTTCCACAAATGTAATGTCCAAATTATTATTTTTATAAGAGAATCATGTAATAGAGCTGCCAATGGATAAATTATATGATTTGGTGAGATGGGTGATATATAAGAAGGAAGAGACAGACCGAAACATTATTCCTGCACGTCTCTAATTGGTGGAGAATTCATTTCCTCTCCATAAGGTGAATACCATCGATGGCCTATTGTAGCCTAGAAGTGTGGTCCTTTACTTGTTGGCAAACTTTTATTCTATGCGGGAACATTTTGAATATTAATATTACCAGTGAGAAAATAGCATCACTCACGAGGATGCGGCTGTTCTGCACGGGTGTAAATGAGCTTGGGCACCGAATTAAAATTTTCACTTATGACCGCTATTGTTGATATTCAAGATGACGGAGAAGTTCTCTGTTAACTGAGATAGGTGGATCTATCTCTGGTTTTCATCAACTCAAAACATATGCTTAATTAATGGGCGTGGCCGCACGCCTATGTTGGCACATGTGTACCATTTTTTTTAAATGGCCATGTAACATAATTAAATTAAAATGATGGTTCCTTTACGAAGATCGAAAGGAAAATATCACGGTGGTCATCAGGGCAGACCTGCTCTGATCATTGCATACTCACGATATAGGAATTGCATATATAAAAAAGAAATGGAAAAAAACCACCGGTCTATGCTTTTTGAGAGAATTCTACATGAAATTTGCACGAATCCTCCAAAGAGAAGCAATCGGTGAAGGAAACAACGCCCGACCCCTGTGTAGCCCACGCGAGCGACTCAGGGAACCTAGCGCGCCACAATCCAGGACTCCCGATCTATGACTAGGCTCCTGGAGGCATGTATCAATATCATCGAACCTGTCGACAACCAAACAATTTGAACAACCAGAAATTAAACACAGAAAATTTGCTAATATCCTGATGTCTCCAATTCCTGCATGTCCATTCATCTCGCTGGTTCCTTTATTTTGGTCGCCTCTATATCTGTGTTTCCCACCTATCGTATGTCCTACTTTATATGCCGAACAATAAGAAAGTCACTGGTTAGAAGTGTGGATGGATGAACAATAGGTGAAGATGGAGTGGTGTATTTAAAGGGAGAGAGAGACAGAGAACATTACTCACAGAAGTGTGAGATTTGGTGGAGTATTCATCTCTCTCCACGAGCTGAAATGCTGAATGCACATGTCTTGATATAAAGTGGAAAGATATCAATAAGAAGAATTGCCCGGAAATGTGTATTCAAATCACGTCACTTATTCTGGGACAGAAGGAATATGATTAGTCTTACTAGTTTGAGTGTAAATTCAAAGGTTGATAGCACATGGCAGTATGTTCTACGGACTACTTAAGTACTGACTTTTCACAATCCTCTATTTAAATTTTGCAGAATCCTATTTAACAGCTGACATGCAGATAGAACCATATACCACCTTTTTATTGGTTAGCAAAATAAAGAGAGAAAGAACAAAAATGATGGGCAAGAACAACCCTGCTGTATTTACTGAATTTTTTCTTGAGGAGATGGTCGATGATGGCAGGGTCGGCGGTTAAGCTCTCTTAGTGTGCCCAGGATGGTCTAGATTGAAGATGGGGTGGGGGTGCCGGTGAGGTGGGGTGGGGGTGGGGGCGCGGGAAGAGAGAGAAGTGAGAGGAAGACACCGCGGGGAGAGTTTAAGTGTCCCACGGACCTTTACCGAGCGTCTTTCGATGCGGCTCTCAGTAAAGGTATAAACCATAGATCTTGGGTTTATACCTTTTATGAGAGTCTCACTCAGTAAAGGATAATACCGTAGATCTAGGTTACCCTTTTACCGAGAGCAGCCCTCAAAACATTCACCAATACCGAGAGCAGCTCTCGGAAATGACAACCCCCTCCACATATGGCCTACACATGTTGCAAAGGCATCACGTAGGATTTTCCATCCGGCTTCTGGGCATGATTTCATGTGCCACCTTGCAAATCTACAACTTCCTACGGTGAAACCCTAGCGGAGCAATAGATGTCTCGAATATTGCACGTGGGTTCGGAAAATGCGCGGGCTTGGCATGTGTCATGTGATGGCCTCCTTTGAGAGCACGAGAAGTCTCAAGGCCAACGAAACAACATGAACAACACTTCCTTCACAAAATGGACATGTTCCTTTTGGTACCCATAGACTAACTCGGAGATGGTGTGGTTTACAAGCAACCTGACTTGATGCTTATTCGAAAAGCGCACAAACTTTTACCACACCCTGGATGGGCGTGTCATGACACCGTGCCAGATTCTGAGCAATTCCACTATCATTTGATTTTCCGAGGATTTTAACGGTTGCATCAGGCATGCCACAGAGGTAATTTCGCACTCCGGTTGTAGGGCCTGCCCCTCCATCATCAGCACGTGGCCTACGCATGTCGCAAAGACATCACGTAGGATTTTTCATGCCGCTTCTGGGCAAGATTTCATGTGCCGCCTTGCAGATCTGCAATTTCAAGTGGTGAAACTCTAGCGGTGCAATAAATGTCTCGAATATTGCACGTGGGTCCGGAAAATGCGGGGTCTTGGCATGTGTCATGGGATTGCGTCCTTTTAGAGCACGAGAAGTTTTGAGGCCAACGAAGCAATATGACCAACACTTCACAAACCGGACACGTTCCCTCTTGGTACCCAGAGACTAGCTCGTAGATGGTGTGGTTTACAAGAGGCATGAGTGGAGGCTTATTCAAAATGCACCCAAACTTTTACCACACCCTGCATGGGCCGTGTCATGAGACCATGCCAAATCCCAAGTAATTCCATCATATTACAATTTTCCACGGATTTTAACGGTTGTATCAGGCATGCCATAGAGGTAATTTCACACCCTGGTTGCAGGGCTTGCCCCTCCCTCATGAGCACGTCACCTACGCATGTCGCAAAGACATCACATAGGATTTTCCATCCCGCTTCTCGGCATGATTTCATGTGTCGCCTTACAGATCTGCAATTTCTAGCGGTGAAACCCTAGTGTTGCAATAAATGTCTCGAATATTGCACGTGGGCCCAGAAAATGCGGGGGCTTGGCATGTATCATGCAATTGCCTCCTTTGAGAGCACGAGAATTTTCAAGGCCATGGAGCAATAGGACCAGCACTTCCTGGACTGGACATGTTCCCTCTCGGTACCCACAAACTACCTCAGAGACAGTGCGGGTTAAAAGCGGCCTCAGGGGAGGTTTATTCAAAACGTGCCCAAACTTTTACCACACCCTATAGGGGCCATGTGATGACACTGTGCCAGCTCTCGAGGAATTTTGGCATCGTACGATTTTCCAAGGATTTCAACGGTTGCATCAGGAATGACAATCAGGTTCTTTCAGTAACCCAGTGGCAGGACACGCCTCTCCCTCGTCTCTACAAGGCCTAGGCATGCCACAAGGACATCACAAAGGATTTTACATGCCGCTACCGGGCATGATTTCATGTGCCCCCTTGCCGATCTTAAATTTTCGGTGATGAAACCCTAGCAGTGCAATAAATGTCTCTAATATTGCACGCGGGCCCGGAAAATGCGGGGGCGTGGCATGTGTCATGCGTTTGCCTCCTTTTAGAGCATGATAAGTTTCGAGGCCAATGGAGCAACATGACTTGCACTTCCTACACAAACCTGCAATAAATTTCTGAAAAAAAATAATAGTTGAGTTAATAAAAAAACGCTGGTATCCACCATTAAGGAGGTGACCTATCACTTTGAATCTTCTCTGCCCAAAACAGGTGAACAATCATAGTGATTGTCCATCTCCTTAACAAGAGTATAATGAATACCGAAGCTTACTACATCTAGACTATCCCACTATTTAAACAGGTTATGTTGCATGTCTCTAGGCGAGGTGGTACTAAAGTTTGATGGGAGCCTTACCTTTACCGAGAGCTGCTCTCGGCAACTGTTGCCTTACCGAAAGCTGCTCATGGTACAGGTACGGTTGGATCATAAAATTAATACACATTCTTAATTATGAACACCAAAGTGTAATTCAACTGTGGACTATCTGACTTGTAAAGAGGTAGGCGAGGTGGAACCAAATAGGCAACCGTTAGTTTTCTGAGAGCTGCTCTCGGTAAAGAAGTCAAACCATGGCCGTGCCGTTAACAGCCGCCGGATGTGCCACGTGGTAGAACGTTGTCGTGTGGCACTGCTTGGCTCTCGGCAAATAGTGCCTTTGCCGAGTGTTGCCTTTTTGCTGAGGTCTACTCTCGGCAGTATCATGTGTTTGCCGAGATGCTCTGTTTGTCGAGAGTCACGCTCGGCATCTCTTACTTTGCCGTGTGACTGTGTTTTGGTTCTCCGTGAAGAGCCTGACACCCAGCGTATACGAAATTTCCAGCAGTATTACTATTCATAAAAAAATTGGTGCCCACCCGCAAAAAAATGTACCCGGGTAAATGTGGTCGACATGTTGGGGCAGACCCACAGTGCTCTCTAGTACACCCGATCTAACTTGCATTGTATTTGTGGAGGTACGGAGTAATTCACTGATTCTAATGCGGATCTTGCTGTATGCTATGAACTAACTTTTATTGTTGTATCAGCAAACAGAGGAGCGGACGTCAGGGGAGGCAATGTCGACATAGCTGGTTATAGGAAAAAAAGTGAAATAGCTGGTGTCGTGGTCATGAGTTCAATAAAAGTGGATTTTAATTGCGTCCTAATTAACTGGAATGGGACCTTGATAGCAACACCTACACGACGTATGTTGCAGTTGGATTTATGTGCTTGTATACATGTGCTAGGCAAACCTTTTATGTGACAGGAGGAAGATCGGTCACCTCTTGTAGAAGAAATCTGTAAGGTACGAAATCAAGAAGGCTTGATGTCTTTCGGGGATGAGAGTTGACAGATAGAACATGAGATTCCAATTTCAGAAGATGCATTCTCTCCTGGCTTTCCACCTTCTGAATTGAACTCCAGTTCATTTTCCCGCCTCCAACATCCGGTTTAGTGAGACAACTGGTTTTGGGGCACTTGTGACTTGATTGAGCTTGAGTTCCTTGTGGACTTTAGCAGTCCCACGTTCCCTGTGCTGATCGTTCGTCGAATACATATTTGTATCTGCAATTTTTTAGTTTGTAAAACTGTGTATAGATGACTTAATAACTTACCTAGCAACCAAGATCTCCCTAAGCATATCTTTCACTCTTAACATGTCACTCTACTATTTAAGGACAACAAAGATTAAACTTCCCATTCATCAAAAAATTGGTACCCTGGTAAATGCCGCCGAAATGTGGGGGCGGGAAGACCTGCACTGCTGGGTAGTAGAAGACCCCATCTAATTTGTGTTGTATTTGCAGTGTTTCCGGGCTAATTCTCTGATTCTAATGAAGATCATTGTTGTTTGTTATGAACTAATTTGCATTTTTGTATCAGAAAATAGAGGAGACAATGTCAGGGGAGTCAGTGAGATAGCGGATTCCCTGTGCATGAGTTAAGAACAACTGGATATTAACTGTTGACCTAAATAACTGGAATGGCAACTTGTCGGCAACACCTACAGGACGATACAGCTGGATATTATCTGTTTCCCGGAGGATGAAAGTTGACAGATAGAACATCTTTCGAACTGTAATTCATATATTATCTGTTTCCCGGAGGATGAAAGTTGACAGATAGAACATCTTTCGAACTGTAATTCATTTCCCGCATCCACCTTTCGGTTTTGTTAGACAACTTTTTTTTAGGAAACAATGGGACTCTGCAGTGTATTTTTATTAAGTTTCAAATAAAAAGTACAAGGTTCCGAAAAGAAATAAGAGATATACAGGGAACCAATTATAACAAACTCTCTGGGTCTTGGTTTTGCGGCACTGGTTAGTTCATTCAGCTTTCGGTCCTTCTGCAACTTAGCAGTCCAACCTTCGCTTTTCTGTCGTGGAGGCACCCAACCTCCCCATTGAACAGCTGGACCAGTGCTTTCTAATGTCATGATGTCTTCAATTCCCACGTTATATACATACATATCTTCGGGTTCTTTTATCATGGTATACTCTCTATTTTGTGGTTGCCACCTATCTTATGGGCTCTTTTATCATGGTATACTCTCTATTTTTGTGGTTGCCACCTACCTTATGGGCTTATATATGTGCCCAATATTACCGAAAAAAAATATGTGCCCTATATCATGGTATTACTGGTTCGCCACTAGCACCACACCATTAGAATTAAATACTAATGGCGCATCCCTGGTGCGCCATTAGTATCTAGTATACTAATGGTGCAACATGCAGTGCGCCATTAGTATAGCCCACCGTGCACCATTAGTATGCCTCCCAAGGGGCCATATGTACCCATGTGCTTTGGCATACTAATGGCGCACTAGGGTGTGGTGTGCCATTAGTGTCCTTTCTGCAGTGCGCCATTAGTGTGTTGAGTGGTGCGCCATTAGTATGAATATTAGGGATTATTTTTTTTTCTTTTCTGATATTTGCACAGGTTACAAAACATGTTACTGCACATAATATAGAGAACACAACATATAAACAGCAGATTTATCGAATACAATAGAAGATTAGTCTCATTATACAATTCGTCATATTAGTCTCCGAATTTCAAATACCGAACAAAGTTATAACATTACATGTCTCGAAACCACGAGTAGCGAGTTTGTCTTCACATTACAAGTCGATATCGATC
Organism: Triticum aestivum; assembly: GCF_018294505.1. Taxonomy (NCBI): domain Eukaryota; kingdom Viridiplantae; phylum Streptophyta; class Magnoliopsida; order Poales; family Poaceae; genus Triticum; species Triticum aestivum. The sequence continues at coordinate 2,579 of NW_025231720.1, read as the reverse complement.
ATCTAAACTACCATCACATAGAAGAGAGTTGCGGTCATCACGATGAGCATAATCGCGATGAAACTGGTCTTCATCCGGTTCCTCCAACACTCCCTCCTCTCTCCCGCTAGATACCGCACATATCTAACTTCGGCCTCCGCCCTAGTGGTGTACCCTTTGTAACTGTTACCGCTGAAATGGTGAACCTGTCTCGGACACTCCTCCCAGTCGTCGTAGACTCCGGGAACCTTACCCTTGTACACGACATACGACGGCATCTCTATGCACTAGCCAAACAAAACGTTAGTAGCAATTCACAGAGATATACAAGTTCATTAAAGTTTAATATTACAACTATAATAGCACGATTCATGGTCCTACTAATAAATAGCATCGATTATATATAAGTTGAACGACTGTCCAAACCAAAGAGACATACAAGTTCATTAAAGTTTAATATTACAACATGAGCCAATCGACATTTCAGATAGCATCACTACTTTCGACTCGACTCAGGGGACCGGAGCATGGATGAAGCCGCCGTCTTTCGTGATGGTCATGAAATCGCGGGCGTTGTCAGCCTGCATTTGTAGCGTTGTTTCAATCTCACTGTTGGACGGTTGAGATCTGAGGTAGAACTGCCCCGAGGTATGAAGGACATCTTGATGGATGATTTCCGCAAACTCCGAATGGATGCGAAAGAATTCTTGTCTGATGTCCGCGTCCTGGATTGCCGACAAGCTAGTGGCCCAATCTTTGAGATTATCTGGTAGCAGAAGGTGATTATAGTCCCGTACGATCGCCCGCATGTGATGGATGGCGTAGTAGGCATCCTTCTGACCGCCAGGCGGCTACTTAACGCAGGGGAACGTCGTATTGTGGATGAATACGTGCTTGCCGTACCTACGAACTAGCCTCTTGAAGGTGCCTCCAGATCTGGCGTAGTCGGGGAGAGCATCATCAAGAACTTTCGTCATATTTGTGTAGTCTATCTTCGACTCACCGCCCGGGTCAAAATACGTGGCCAAGGAGTATTTTGGGCTTAATACGATGAGTGTGCAATGTGTGTCACAGCACAAAACACGGATGTTAGAAAAAAATGATCGAAATCTAAGAAATCATATGTTACGGGGCGGTGAGGGGATGACTTACTCAGGAAAGTAAGGCACGAGGAAGTTATCCTTATCTGGGTTAGCTAGAATGACGCCTTCGAGGTGTGAACTCGCGACTTGCCAGTCCCCAGCGATGCCAAAGATCTTGGCTCGCATGTAGAAGGGGTCAACTATCACGATGTCCGGGGTCTTGTCTCGAATGATCCGCATCTCCATACTCAGCGAAAACAGCCGAACGAAGGTGTAGTGCAGCGGATGAAGGTTAAACATAGCAAAGATGTCATCAAACCGCAGGACGATCGTACCCCCGATGGCGCTATCCACAAAGCCCTTCCCCTCTGGCACCTTGGCTACGAAACCCGGGTATGCCACATCATTCTGGGAGAGACACCGCTTCTCCAAAGAAAGAACACTGTGATGCAGACTCTGCATAGCACCGGTTGCAGCATTGAGCATATTTGTCGGTAGCATCGCCCTACCCGCCACATGCACCCTCCACGAGATATCCTTAGGTGAAGGTGGCTCGTCCGGTAGCGTTGCGGCGTTCTTGCCATGGATTGGCGCCGGCATGACTGGCAGTCTCGTCTGTGGGGTGTTGTCCCCCGCCCCCAAACGAATCTGTCTCTTCGGCCAAAGCAGGGGCCAGCTTACGTAGACGCTGAGGGTCATCTCATCATCTTCGTCGGCCCCAGCGGGTCGAATCGGAGGTAACAACTCGTCTCAGCCTGGCAGCACCCGAACCAGTTCAACCCTATACACTGTGGGTGGCATCGGATTACCGTGGAACACGGGGTTGGCCGGTTGAACGATTCTGCCCTTGGCGACTTCGATCAACTCGCTGCCCATGAAGTGCAGGAGAGTGCATTGAACATCGGCGGCGCCCTGCGAGAACATGTAGGGCATGAGGGATCCCCAGTCAAAGGCAAGGAGATGAAGTCATCGGCCGAGCGGCTTAGTTACCGTGATGCCGTCGAGCTCGGCTAATGTGGAGGCACCGCCAACAGCGGGCGTGCAACAGACGGAGGGGCCACTTGCTGGCGAGGTGCCGGCCGGCATACACCCGTCGGGTGCATTAAGCGCTCCAATGCCCGTGTCGACGCCGGAGACACGAATACCGCCTCCAGTGGAGACACCAATGGCGTCGCCTGCGCGTTTTGTGAGTTGCTGGCCATGAAGCTGGGAATTGGGGGCGGCCCCTATTGGTCGCCCGCAATCCACGCCGTGAGCCCCTGAATCAAGGTAGGCACCATGGTGGTGAGCGTAGTTTCGAGTTGTTATTGCACTTGCTCTTGGATAATCTCCGGAATCCGCGCCACTTGTGCCTTGAGTTCTTGAACCTCGCGCGACTGGCTTTCCGAGCTGGTCTTTCTCTCCTTTCGCCCACCAGCGGTATAGTATGATGACCATTTTGTGGACAAGCCCTTTCCGGCCACACGACCAGCTGACGACGGCTTACTGAGCTTATCCTTGTTTTTCATTACATTCAAC
>NW_025231719.1:0-10846 GCF_018294505.1 Triticum aestivum | reverse complement strand
CCCATCTACATTGTACACAGTGTTCTAAAAATATCATCAGCCTAACTTATTTTCTTTGATTTTCCATGAAATTTGTGAGGGGAAAACCTTTACGTATACAAAGACGGTGCTAGTTCTGGCCAACAACACCTGCCATCATAAACACTAGGTTTGTGTGCTCAGCCTCTTCGCAGGCGCACCTGACAAAGAAACACGGTGGGAGCACATGTGTGTACATAGACTGGTGTGCCATGTTCGTGGCCTCAAGCCTGCATCCTGAGCCGTCAGAGGCCAAGCTCTTGCGACCACCATCTACGGTAAGTCAGCACGCTCCGCGGACTCCTCAAACATAGGTATGCATGCCTGCCCTAACTCTAAAATTGCTTATATCCTGTAGCTTTTCGTCCTCTCATCTAAGTAGTTGGTGATGACATTGCGCTATTGTCGTTTGAAGATATTGGCCAGCTGTTGATGGGTCTCAAATACACTAGGAAGCCTAATGTTGTTTTCGGGACCTTGTAGTTTCAACTTTTATAGCCATCTGTTGTAGCTTCATCGTTCGAATTGGCCACCATTATTACAATCACGTTTCTCGGTAACCAACATCTAATAAAATAAGAGCAGCGTTTTGGCTCCCAGGCTCGGATGAGCCCAGGAGTAACCAAAAAATAGTTATAAATATTAAATAAATCAAAATATTCCAATTTTTTATGGGAAAGTTGACTCTCAGCATAAAAGACCAATTTGAGGTCTATGAATTTTCTTACTTTTTGTGCATTGTTCGGACCTGATATTTTTTTGCTGAGAGCTACTAACATATCCAAATCATTTGAAATTTGGCACGCATCTCACACACTCAATCATCTTACATGCAAAAAATGTTTTTTTAATTTTCTAGTTTTTGTTTTTGAATTTACTGTTCACCGGGTGCAGATGAGCTCGGGCTCAGAATTCGATTTTGGGTTGTGTGCAGCATACTCATATTTTGATGAATCTATGAAGGGAGAAGTTTTGTTGGAGATCATAAGGAGACCACAAATTAGGCTTATTTGTCAATAACACTTAGCTAATCTTTGTCTTCTATTTTCATAAAGTTGTTTAATGAATGCCTTCATTATGCTCTAGTAATTCAGGTCAAGCAAATATGTGAATCATGGAAAAAGAGTATGCAACTTCACATCTTGGGAGGATGGGAATTTGCACCACACGATATTGCGGAGAACCTAGACTGCTTGTTGTTTGGTGAAAAAAAGTTGTATTGAAGAGGTTAAAGTTCCAGAAGACCCACAAATGACCACAACATTTTGGACCCCTTCCTCCCCTCATGACACAAGCCATGACAATCCTCAATTTTGCTTCTATTAACTAATACCGGCATTAGCGATCTTTTTATCGCAAACGAGACCAAAGTAACCGCTATATCGCGGAGGGTCCAGTTGTGGTATCTTTGTTTGTAGCCAGTACAATAGTACTAGGGCTCTGTGGCGCATATAATAGAACATACCGAGAATGCAGCAATTTGAATCGCATAATCTGCCAAGAGTATGGCTTGCTAATGTCCAGATGTCTCATATTCCTGCATATCCAACCATGCATCTCTCTCTGGTTCTCTTTGCATGGTCTCATATTTATTTACTTTCCACAAATGTAATGTCCAAATTATTATTTTTATAAGAGAATCATGTAATAGAGCTGCCAATGGATAAATTATATGATTTGGTGAGATGGGTGATATATAAGAAGGAAGAGACAGACCGAAACATTATTCCTGCACGTCTCTAATTGGTGGAGAATTCATTTCCTCTCCATAAGGTGAATACCATCGATGGCCTATTGTAGCCTAGAAGTGTGGTCCTTTACTTGTTGGCAAACTTTTATTCTATGCGGGAACATTTTGAATATTAATATTACCAGTGAGAAAATAGCATCACTCACGAGGATGCGGCTGTTCTGCACGGGTGTAAATGAGCTTGGGCACCGAATTAAAATTTTCACTTATGACCGCTATTGTTGATATTCAAGATGACGGAGAAGTTCTCTGTTAACTGAGATAGGTGGATCTATCTCTGGTTTTCATCAACTCAAAACATATGCTTAATTAATGGGCGTGGCCGCACGCCTATGTTGGCACATGTGTACCATTTTTTTTAAATGGCCATGTAACATAATTAAATTAAAATGATGGTTCCTTTACGAAGATCGAAAGGAAAATATCACGGTGGTCATCAGGGCAGACCTGCTCTGATCATTGCATACTCACGATATAGGAATTGCATATATAAAAAAGAAATGGAAAAAAACCACCGGTCTATGCTTTTTGAGAGAATTCTACATGAAATTTGCACGAATCCTCCAAAGAGAAGCAATCGGTGAAGGAAACAACGCCCGACCCCTGTGTAGCCCACGCGAGCGACTCAGGGAACCTAGCGCGCCACAATCCAGGACTCCCGATCTATGACTAGGCTCCTGGAGGCATGTATCAATATCATCGAACCTGTCGACAACCAAACAATTTGAACAACCAGAAATTAAACACAGAAAATTTGCTAATATCCTGATGTCTCCAATTCCTGCATGTCCATTCATCTCGCTGGTTCCTTTATTTTGGTCGCCTCTATATCTGTGTTTCCCACCTATCGTATGTCCTACTTTATATGCCGAACAATAAGAAAGTCACTGGTTAGAAGTGTGGATGGATGAACAATAGGTGAAGATGGAGTGGTGTATTTAAAGGGAGAGAGAGACAGAGAACATTACTCACAGAAGTGTGAGATTTGGTGGAGTATTCATCTCTCTCCACGAGCTGAAATGCTGAATGCACATGTCTTGATATAAAGTGGAAAGATATCAATAAGAAGAATTGCCCGGAAATGTGTATTCAAATCACGTCACTTATTCTGGGACAGAAGGAATATGATTAGTCTTACTAGTTTGAGTGTAAATTCAAAGGTTGATAGCACATGGCAGTATGTTCTACGGACTACTTAAGTACTGACTTTTCACAATCCTCTATTTAAATTTTGCAGAATCCTATTTAACAGCTGACATGCAGATAGAACCATATACCACCTTTTTATTGGTTAGCAAAATAAAGAGAGAAAGAACAAAAATGATGGGCAAGAACAACCCTGCTGTATTTACTGAATTTTTTCTTGAGGAGATGGTCGATGATGGCAGGGTCGGCGGTTAAGCTCTCTTAGTGTGCCCAGGATGGTCTAGATTGAAGATGGGGTGGGGGTGCCGGTGAGGTGGGGTGGGGGTGGGGGCGCGGGAAGAGAGAGAAGTGAGAGGAAGACACCGCGGGGAGAGTTTAAGTGTCCCACGGACCTTTACCGAGCGTCTTTCGATGCGGCTCTCAGTAAAGGTATAAACCATAGATCTTGGGTTTATACCTTTTATGAGAGTCTCACTCAGTAAAGGATAATACCGTAGATCTAGGTTACCCTTTTACCGAGAGCAGCCCTCAAAACATTCACCAATACCGAGAGCAGCTCTCGGAAATGACAACCCCCTCCACATATGGCCTACACATGTTGCAAAGGCATCACGTAGGATTTTCCATCCGGCTTCTGGGCATGATTTCATGTGCCACCTTGCAAATCTACAACTTCCTACGGTGAAACCCTAGCGGAGCAATAGATGTCTCGAATATTGCACGTGGGTTCGGAAAATGCGCGGGCTTGGCATGTGTCATGTGATGGCCTCCTTTGAGAGCACGAGAAGTCTCAAGGCCAACGAAACAACATGAACAACACTTCCTTCACAAAATGGACATGTTCCTTTTGGTACCCATAGACTAACTCGGAGATGGTGTGGTTTACAAGCAACCTGACTTGATGCTTATTCGAAAAGCGCACAAACTTTTACCACACCCTGGATGGGCGTGTCATGACACCGTGCCAGATTCTGAGCAATTCCACTATCATTTGATTTTCCGAGGATTTTAACGGTTGCATCAGGCATGCCACAGAGGTAATTTCGCACTCCGGTTGTAGGGCCTGCCCCTCCATCATCAGCACGTGGCCTACGCATGTCGCAAAGACATCACGTAGGATTTTTCATGCCGCTTCTGGGCAAGATTTCATGTGCCGCCTTGCAGATCTGCAATTTCAAGTGGTGAAACTCTAGCGGTGCAATAAATGTCTCGAATATTGCACGTGGGTCCGGAAAATGCGGGGTCTTGGCATGTGTCATGGGATTGCGTCCTTTTAGAGCACGAGAAGTTTTGAGGCCAACGAAGCAATATGACCAACACTTCACAAACCGGACACGTTCCCTCTTGGTACCCAGAGACTAGCTCGTAGATGGTGTGGTTTACAAGAGGCATGAGTGGAGGCTTATTCAAAATGCACCCAAACTTTTACCACACCCTGCATGGGCCGTGTCATGAGACCATGCCAAATCCCAAGTAATTCCATCATATTACAATTTTCCACGGATTTTAACGGTTGTATCAGGCATGCCATAGAGGTAATTTCACACCCTGGTTGCAGGGCTTGCCCCTCCCTCATGAGCACGTCACCTACGCATGTCGCAAAGACATCACATAGGATTTTCCATCCCGCTTCTCGGCATGATTTCATGTGTCGCCTTACAGATCTGCAATTTCTAGCGGTGAAACCCTAGTGTTGCAATAAATGTCTCGAATATTGCACGTGGGCCCAGAAAATGCGGGGGCTTGGCATGTATCATGCAATTGCCTCCTTTGAGAGCACGAGAATTTTCAAGGCCATGGAGCAATAGGACCAGCACTTCCTGGACTGGACATGTTCCCTCTCGGTACCCACAAACTACCTCAGAGACAGTGCGGGTTAAAAGCGGCCTCAGGGGAGGTTTATTCAAAACGTGCCCAAACTTTTACCACACCCTATAGGGGCCATGTGATGACACTGTGCCAGCTCTCGAGGAATTTTGGCATCGTACGATTTTCCAAGGATTTCAACGGTTGCATCAGGAATGACAATCAGGTTCTTTCAGTAACCCAGTGGCAGGACACGCCTCTCCCTCGTCTCTACAAGGCCTAGGCATGCCACAAGGACATCACAAAGGATTTTACATGCCGCTACCGGGCATGATTTCATGTGCCCCCTTGCCGATCTTAAATTTTCGGTGATGAAACCCTAGCAGTGCAATAAATGTCTCTAATATTGCACGCGGGCCCGGAAAATGCGGGGGCGTGGCATGTGTCATGCGTTTGCCTCCTTTTAGAGCATGATAAGTTTCGAGGCCAATGGAGCAACATGACTTGCACTTCCTACACAAACCTGCAATAAATTTCTGAAAAAAAATAATAGTTGAGTTAATAAAAAAACGCTGGTATCCACCATTAAGGAGGTGACCTATCACTTTGAATCTTCTCTGCCCAAAACAGGTGAACAATCATAGTGATTGTCCATCTCCTTAACAAGAGTATAATGAATACCGAAGCTTACTACATCTAGACTATCCCACTATTTAAACAGGTTATGTTGCATGTCTCTAGGCGAGGTGGTACTAAAGTTTGATGGGAGCCTTACCTTTACCGAGAGCTGCTCTCGGCAACTGTTGCCTTACCGAAAGCTGCTCATGGTACAGGTACGGTTGGATCATAAAATTAATACACATTCTTAATTATGAACACCAAAGTGTAATTCAACTGTGGACTATCTGACTTGTAAAGAGGTAGGCGAGGTGGAACCAAATAGGCAACCGTTAGTTTTCTGAGAGCTGCTCTCGGTAAAGAAGTCAAACCATGGCCGTGCCGTTAACAGCCGCCGGATGTGCCACGTGGTAGAACGTTGTCGTGTGGCACTGCTTGGCTCTCGGCAAATAGTGCCTTTGCCGAGTGTTGCCTTTTTGCTGAGGTCTACTCTCGGCAGTATCATGTGTTTGCCGAGATGCTCTGTTTGTCGAGAGTCACGCTCGGCATCTCTTACTTTGCCGTGTGACTGTGTTTTGGTTCTCCGTGAAGAGCCTGACACCCAGCGTATACGAAATTTCCAGCAGTATTACTATTCATAAAAAAATTGGTGCCCACCCGCAAAAAAATGTACCCGGGTAAATGTGGTCGACATGTTGGGGCAGACCCACAGTGCTCTCTAGTACACCCGATCTAACTTGCATTGTATTTGTGGAGGTACGGAGTAATTCACTGATTCTAATGCGGATCTTGCTGTATGCTATGAACTAACTTTTATTGTTGTATCAGCAAACAGAGGAGCGGACGTCAGGGGAGGCAATGTCGACATAGCTGGTTATAGGAAAAAAAGTGAAATAGCTGGTGTCGTGGTCATGAGTTCAATAAAAGTGGATTTTAATTGCGTCCTAATTAACTGGAATGGGACCTTGATAGCAACACCTACACGACGTATGTTGCAGTTGGATTTATGTGCTTGTATACATGTGCTAGGCAAACCTTTTATGTGACAGGAGGAAGATCGGTCACCTCTTGTAGAAGAAATCTGTAAGGTACGAAATCAAGAAGGCTTGATGTCTTTCGGGGATGAGAGTTGACAGATAGAACATGAGATTCCAATTTCAGAAGATGCATTCTCTCCTGGCTTTCCACCTTCTGAATTGAACTCCAGTTCATTTTCCCGCCTCCAACATCCGGTTTAGTGAGACAACTGGTTTTGGGGCACTTGTGACTTGATTGAGCTTGAGTTCCTTGTGGACTTTAGCAGTCCCACGTTCCCTGTGCTGATCGTTCGTCGAATACATATTTGTATCTGCAAATTTTTAGTTTGTAAAACTGTGTATAGATGACTTAATAACTTACCTAGCAACCAAGATCTCCCTAAGCATATCTTTCACTCTTAACATGTCACTCTGCTATTTAAGGACAACAAAGATTAAACTTCCCATTCATCAAAAAATTGGTACCCTGGTAAATGCCGCCGAAATGTGGGGGCGGGAAGACCTGCACTGCTGGGTAGTAGAAGACCCCATCTAATTTGTGTTGTATTTGCAGTGTTTCCGGGCTAATTCTCTGATTCTAATGAAGATCATTGTTGTTTGTTATGAACTAATTTGCATTTTTGTATCAGAAAATAGAGGAGACAATGTCAGGGGAGTCAGTGAGATAGCGGATTCCCTGTGCATGAGTTAAGAACAACTGGATATTAACTGTTGACCTAAATAACTGGAATGGCAACTTGTCGGCAACACCTACAGGACGATACAGCTGGATATTATCTGTTTCCCGGAGGATGAAAGTTGACAGATAGAACATCTTTCGAACTGTAATTCATATATTATCTGTTTCCCGGAGGATGAAAGTTGACAGATAGAACATCTTTCGAACTGTAATTCATTTCCCGCATCCACCTTTCGGTTTTGTTAGACAACTTTTTTTTAGGAAACAATGGGACTCTGCAGTGTATTTTTATTAAGTTTCAAATAAAAAGTACAAGGTTCCGAAAAGAAATAAGAGATATACAGGGAACCAATTATAACAAACTCTCTGGGTCTTGGTTTTGCGGCACTGGTTAGTTCATTCAGCTTTCGGTCCTTCTGCAACTTAGCAGTCCAACCTTCGCTTTTCTGTCGTGGAGGCACCCAACCTCCCCATTGAACAGCTGGACCAGTGCTTTCTAATGTCATGATGTCTTCAATTCCCACGTTATATACATACATATCTTCGGGTTCTTTTATCATGGTATACTCTCTATTTTGTGGTTGCCACCTATCTTATGGGCTCTTTTATCATGGTATACTCTCTATTTTTGTGGTTGCCACCTACCTTATGGGCTTATATATGTGCCCAATATTACCGAAAAAAAATATGTGCCCTATATCATGGTATTACTGGTTCGCCACTAGCACCACACCATTAGAATTAAATACTAATGGCGCATCCCTGGTGCGCCATTAGTATCTAGTATACTAATGGTGCAACATGCAGTGCGCCATTAGTATAGCCCACCGTGCACCATTAGTATGCCTCCCAAGGGGCCATATGTACCCATGTGCTTTGGCATACTAATGGCGCACTAGGGTGTGGTGTGCCATTAGTGTCCTTTCTGCAGTGCGCCATTAGTGTGTTGAGTGGTGCGCCATTAGTATGAATATTAGGGATTATTTTTTTTTCTTTTCTGATATTTGCACAGGTTACAAAACATGTTACTGCACATAATATAGAGAACACAACATATAAACAGCAGATTTATCGAATACAATAGAAGATTAGTCTCATTATACAATTCGTCATATTAGTCTCCGAATTTCAAATACCGAACAAAGTTATAACATTACATGTCTCGAAACCACGAGTAGCGAGTTTGTCTTCACATTACAAGTCGATATCGATCATCTAAACTACCATCACATAGAAGAGAGTTGCGGTCATCACGATGAGCATAATCGCGATGAAACTGGTCTTCATCCGGTTCCTCCAACACTCCCTCCTCTCTCCCGCTAGATACCGCACATATCTAACTTCGGCCTCCGCCCTAGTGGTGTACCCTTTGTAACTGTTACCGCTGAAATGGTGAACCTGTCTCGGACACTCCTCCCAGTCGTCGTAGACTCCGGGAACCTTACCCTTGTACACGACATACGACGGCATCTCTATGCACTAGCCAAACAAAACGTTAGTAGCAATTCACAGAGATATACAAGTTCATTAAAGTTTAATATTACAACTATAATAGCACGATTCATGGTCCTACTAATAAATAGCATCGATTATATATAAGTTGAACGACTGTCCAAACCAAAGAGACATACAAGTTCATTAAAGTTTAATATTACAACATGAGCCAATCGACATTTCAGATAGCATCACTACTTTCGACTCGACTCAGGGGACCGGAGCATGGATGAAGCCGCCGTCTTTCGTGATGGTCATGAAATCGCGGGCGTTGTCAGCCTGCATTTGTAGCGTTGTTTCAATCTCACTGTTGGACGGTTGAGATCTGAGGTAGAACTGCCCCGAGGTATGAAGGACATCTTGATGGATGATTTCCGCAAACTCCGAATGGATGCGAAAGAATTCTTGTCTGATGTCCGCGTCCTGGATTGCCGACAAGCTAGTGGCCCAATCTTTGAGATTATCTGGTAGCAGAAGGTGATTATAGTCCCGTACGATCGCCCGCATGTGATGGATGGCGTAGTAGGCATCCTTCTGACCGCCAGGCGGCTACTTAACGCAGGGGAACGTCGTATTGTGGATGAATACGTGCTTGCCGTACCTACGAACTAGCCTCTTGAAGGTGCCTCCAGATCTGGCGTAGTCGGGGAGAGCATCATCAAGAACTTTCGTCATATTTGTGTAGTCTATCTTCGACTCACCGCCCGGGTCAAAATACGTGGCCAAGGAGTATTTTGGGCTTAATACGATGAGTGTGCAATGTGTGTCACAGCACAAAACACGGATGTTAGAAAAAAATGATCGAAATCTAAGAAATCATATGTTACGGGGCGGTGAGGGGATGACTTACTCAGGAAAGTAAGGCACGAGGAAGTTATCCTTATCTGGGTTAGCTAGAATGACGCCTTCGAGGTGTGAACTCGCGACTTGCCAGTCCCCAGCGATGCCAAAGATCTTGGCTCGCATGTAGAAGGGGTCAACTATCACGATGTCCGGGGTCTTGTCTCGAATGATCCGCATCTCCATACTCAGCGAAAACAGCCGAACGAAGGTGTAGTGCAGCGGATGAAGGTTAAACATAGCAAAGATGTCATCAAACCGCAGGACGATCGTACCCCCGATGGCGCTATCCACAAAGCCCTTCCCCTCTGGCACCTTGGCTACGAAACCCGGGTATGCCACATCATTCTGGGAGAGACACCGCTTCTCCAAAGAAAGAACACTGTGATGCAGACTCTGCATAGCACCGGTTGCAGCATTGAGCATATTTGTCGGTAGCATCGCCCTACCCGCCACATGCACCCTCCACGAGATATCCTTAGGTGAAGGTGGCTCGTCCGGTAGCGTTGCGGCGTTCTTGCCATGGATTGGCGCCGGCATGACTGGCAGTCTCGTCTGTGGGGTGTTGTCCCCCGCCCCCAAACGAATCTGTCTCTTCGGCCAAAGCAGGGGCCAGCTTACGTAGACGCTGAGGGTCATCTCATCATCTTCGTCGGCCCCAGCGGGTCGAATCGGAGGTAACAACTCGTCTCAGCCTGGCAGCACCCGAACCAGTTCAACCCTATACACTGTGGGTGGCATCGGATTACCGTGGAACACGGGGTTGGCCGGTTGAACGATTCTGCCCTTGGCGACTTCGATCAACTCGCTGCCCATGAAGTGCAGGAGAGTGCATTGAACATCGGCGGCGCCCTGCGAGAACATGTAGGGCATGAGGGATCCCCAGTCAAAGGCAAGGAGATGAAGTCATCGGCCGAGCGGCTTAGTTACCGTGATGCCGTCGAGCTCGGCTAATGTGGAGGCACCGCCAACAGCGGGCGTGCAACAGACGGAGGGGCCACTTGCTGGCGAGGTGCCGGCCGGCATACACCCGTCGGGTGCATTAAGCGCTCCAATGCCCGTGTCGACGCCGGAGACACGAATACCGCCTCCAGTGGAGACACCAATGGCGTCGCCTGCGCGTTTTGTGAGTTGCTGGCCATGAAGCTGGGAATTGGGGGCGGCCCCTATTGGTCGCCCGCAATCCACGCCGTGAGCCCCTGAATCAAGGTAGGCACCATGGTGGTGAGCGTAGTTTCGAGTTGTTATTGCACTTGCTCTTGGATAATCTCCGGAATCCGCGCCACTTGTGCCTTGAGTTCTTGAACCTCGCGCGACTGGCTTTCCGAGCTGGTCTTTCTCTCCTTTCGCCCACCAGCGGTATAGTATGATGACCATTTTGTGGACAAGCCCTTTCCGGCCACACGACCAGCTGACGACGGCTTACTGAGCTTATCCTTGTTTTTCATTACATTCAAC
>NW_025231718.1:8702-10846 GCF_018294505.1 Triticum aestivum | reverse complement strand
CCCCTTAAGATGAATCTCGCCCTCGAGATTCGGGTTGGCTAGAAAATAGGTGTGGGTGGTCTCTGAGTAGATCATCCTCTCGTTCCCAGGTGGCTTCATCCTCGGTATGGTGGCTCCACAGAACTTTGTAAAACTTGATAACCTTGCTGTGGGTGACTCGGCTGGCAAACTCAAGAATCTTAACTGGCTTCTCCTCATAAGTCAAATCACTGTCCAACTGAATCGCCTCTAACGGTACTGTATCTCTTAACGGTATATCGGCCATCTCAGCATGACACTTCTTCAACTGGGAAACGTGAAACACATCGTGAACTCCTGACAATCCCTCGGGTAATTCCAACTTGTAGGCAACTTCTCCCATCCGTTCCAAAACACAATACGGTCCTACAAATCTTGGGGCTAACTTTCCCTTAACTCCAAAACGTTTCACTCCTCGCAAGGGTGATACTCGCAGATATGCTCTGTCTCCAATTTCATAGGTTACCTCCTTGCGTTTTGAATCTGCGTAACTCTTCTGCCTGGACTGAGCAATCTTCAGTCTATCACGAATCAGTTTAACCTTCTCCTCAGACTCCTTGATCAAGTCTGGTACAAACAACTGCTAGTCTCCTACCTCATCCCACATCAACGGCGTTCTGCACCTGCATCCATACAGGGCTTCAAATGGTGCCATCTTCAAACTGGCTTGGTAGCTATTGTTGTACGAGAACTCTGCGTAAGGCAAATTGTCATCCCAGCTAGATCCATAATCTAGTGCACAGGCTCTCAACATATCTTCCAAAATCTGATTGACTCTCTCAGTTTGTCCATCCGTCTGCGGGTGAAACGTTGTGCTGAACTCCAATCTTGTTCCCAAAGTCTGGTGTAACTGATGCCAAAACTTTGAAGTAAACTGTGTTTCTCTATCTGATACGATAGTCCTTGAAACTCCATGCAGACATACGATCCTGGACATATATATCTTGGCCAGCTTCGCACTTGTATAGGTGGTTTTCACTGGGATAAAGTGAGCTACTTTGGTCAAGCGATCAACTATTACCCATATAGAATCATATCCTGCTTTGGTTCTGGGCAATCCAGTGATAAAGTCCATGCCAAGTTTATCCCACTTCCATTTGGGTATCGACATAGGCTATAACAGTCCTGCTGGCTTCTGATGCTCTGACATACATCACATACGGCTACATACTCGGCAATATCCTTCTTCATACCAGTCCACCAGAAATGTTCCTTCAAATCCAAATACATCTCGGTGTTTCCGGGGTGTATCAAGTATGGTGAGTCATGAGCCTCTTGAAGTATCAACTTCCTGATCTCAGTGTTATTGGGCACATAAACTCGGTCCTCAAACCATGAAGTATCGTGCTCATCCTCATGAAAACCTTTGGCCTTTCCTTTGCTCATCTTCTCCTTTATCTCGGCAATCTCTTTGTCATCCTTCTGAGCTTCTCAAATCTTGCCTAATAATGTAGACTGAACCTCCGTTGTTGCAACGAAACCTCTTGGAACAATCTCCAATCGAAGTTCCATGATATCCTCTGCTAACTCCTTCGGCAATCCCTTACTTTCAAGGATATTGGCATAACTCTTCCGGCTCAAAGCGTCTGCTACGACATTGGCCTTTCCTGGATGATAGTGTAGCTTCATGTCGTAATCCTTTATAAGTTCCAACCATCTCCTCTGCCTAAGGTTCAGCTCCTTCTGTGTGAAGATGTACTTCAAACTCTTTTGATCCGTGTACACATCACAACGATTTCCAATAAGGTAATGTCTCCAAGTCTTCAATGCATGCACTACAGCTGCTAGCTCCAAATCATGCGTGGCATAGTTCAACTAATGAGGTTTTAGTTGTCGTGAGTCATATGAAACAACTCTTCCGTCCTGCATAAGCACACATCCAAGTCCTAAGCGAGAGGCGTTGCAATACACTTGGAACTCCTTATGTATATCTGGCAATGTTAGCACTGGGGTTGTAGTCAAACGTTTCTTCAACTCCTGGAAACTTGCCTCGCAATCTTCCGTCCATTTGAACTTAGTATCCTTCTTCAATAGTTCAGTCATTGGCTTTGCAATCTTGGAAAAATTCTCAATGAACCTCCTGTAGTAACCTGCGAGTCCAAGGAAACTGCGGATCTCGCTAACTG
>NW_025231718.1:6898-8298 GCF_018294505.1 Triticum aestivum | reverse complement strand
AGTGGGTGCCAACCATTCCGTGACTGACTGAACCTTACTGGGGTCTACTGCTATACCTTCTCCTGATATAACATGTCCAAGGAATCCGACTTCCTTCAACCAAAATTCGCATTTGCTAAACTTAGCATACAACTGATGTTCCCTGAGTTTCCCGAGAACTAACCGCAAATGCTCCTTGTGATCTTCTTCATTCTTCTAGTATACCATAATATCATCAATGAACACCACAACAAACTTGTCCAAATATTCCATGAACACGTTGTTCATCATGCTCATAAAATAGGCAGGGGCGTTAGTCAGTCCAAACGACATGACTGTATACTCGTATAATCCATACCGCGTGGTGAACGCTGTCTTTGGTATATCCTTTCAAATTTTCAACTGATGATATCCCGATCGTAGATCGATCTTCGAAAACACTTTAGCTCCTTGCAGCTGATCAAACAGATCATTGATCATCGGCAGTGGATACTTGTTCTTAATCGTCACTTCATTCAAGGCTCGATAATCAACAACCATCCTTAGGGATTTATCCTTCTTCTCAACCAAAAGTACTGGGGCTCCCCAAGGTGACGAACTTCTTCGAATGTAACCTTTCTCCAATAACTCCTTGATCTGTTTCTTAATTTCATCTAGATCATTTGCGGGCATCCGATGGGGTCTCTTGGATATTGGCCCTGTACCTGGCAATAGCTCTATCAAAAACTCAATGTCTCTATCCGGTGGCATGCCTGGTAACTCCTCTGAAAAAACATCTGGGATTTCCTTCACTACAGGCACTTCCTCCTGAACAACTCCCGTGAGGGCATTCACTTGGCTCCTCCTAGGCACATGCCTAGATACATACTTAATCCTTTTTCCCTCCGGGGTGGTGAGATAAATCGACTTACTAGCACAGTCAATACTTCCTCCATACTTTGACATCCAGTCCATACCTAATATCACATCCAATCCTTGTGACTCCAAGATAATTAGGTTGGACGGAAAAACATGTGTGCCAATGGTTAGGGGTATCTGGTCGCACCATCGGCTAGCCATGTACTCTGCTCCAGGTGAACTCACTAGGAGAGGGGTCCTAAGGGTTTGGGTTGATAGTTTAAACTTATGCACGAATCTCCTTGATATGTATGAATGCGATGCACCAGTATCGAAAAGAACAAGAGCGGTAAATGACTTAACCAAAAACTTACCTATTACCGCGTCCGGCTGCTCTTCAACCTCCTCCACGTTAACGTGGTTCACTTGTCCTTTGTTGAAGGGATTAGGCTTCTTCCCAACGCTCCCATTTCCGTTTCCATTCCTCCCTTCGGGGCAATCATTGGCATAGTGCCCTGTCTTCCCGCACTTAAAGCAAGTAACTTGACTTAGGTCTCTTTTGGCGGGTGTGGCTGGGTTGGAGC
>NW_025231718.1:6173-6630 GCF_018294505.1 Triticum aestivum | reverse complement strand
CTCTCAATCTATTGCTGCTTCCCTTCAATCATAAGAGCCTTATCTACCAACTCCTGGTAGTTGTTGAAGGTTGCTACCATTAACTGCATGCTCATCTCATCATTCAGCCCTTCCATAAACTTCTCCTGCTTCGCGACATCTGTGGCCACATCATCAGGGGCATAGCGTGATAACTTGCTAAAATCATCCACATACTGAGCTATAGTACGGTTTCCCTGGCGTAAGTTGCGGAACTCCCACTTCTTCATCTACATAGCTCCAGTTGAGACATGGACTGCGCGGAAAGCTTGCTGAAACTGGTCCCAAGTGACATTGGCTATGGGGAAAGTGGCCGTGTAATTCTCCCACTATGAGGCTGCTGGTCCATCCAATTGATAAGCGGCAAAGCGCACCTTCTCAGCATCTGTGCAACCTGCGGTGGTCTGCTCCCTTCCAATATGGCGTAGCCAATCATCAG
>NW_025231718.1:0-6163 GCF_018294505.1 Triticum aestivum | reverse complement strand
AACTATAGGCTCGGTGCTACTGGAAAACACCGGCGGATGCAACCTCAGAAAACGGGCTAAGTTGTCAACCGGTGGTGGTGGATTGTTGTTGTTGTTGTTGCCTTGGTTCTGAACTAACAACTGCATTAGGGTATTCTGCTGCTAGATCAACTGAGTGAGCTCCGGCGGGAAAGAAAAACCAGTGTCACATCTCGGAGGCATCTGATGGGTTTATAGGGGAGAGATTAGAATAGAATGAGGTCTAATGGGAAAGCACTACCCATATGCATATGAGACAAACACAATCATTTCACTCAATAAATCAAGCAAGGGCATACAAGCGGTCTAGAACTATCGCAAAAGTGCTCAACTACTACTAAATACATGGGGGAATACTAATAATATATGGTGGTCATCTAGAAATTTTGATCGGTGGAAGACTCCATAATATCTACTCCAGCTTCGTCTTCGGAGTCATCATCACTAGGATCGGAATCGGTGTCGTCGATGATGATGTAGTCCTCAGGGTGAATCTCCTTGGGTTCTTTGTCTTCTTCTACTGGTGTGGGGTCTCCCATGAATATTCCAATCTTCTTAATCAGGTCGTCATTCTTCTCTAGTAGTGTCTTGATTTCCTCCTCATATCCATCGCGTGTAAACTTGAGTTCTTCCTCCAGCTCTATGATCCTAGTCTTTGCCTTCTTCAAGTCCATCATGTATGCGCACATCTGGTTCTCCTGACGTCGAATGTGCTGGTTTAACTCCTGGATGAAAGCTGCAATGGATCTATCCTTCTTGGTGCTGATTACTTCCCATTGCTCGTCTCGGCGCCCACATATTTGGTAGATAGTGTCTTTGAGTTCCCTGTTGTAGACTTCTCCAATGCGTCCCATGGTAATGTGGGTTGCCATGCTATTTCCTAGACTCCGGGTGGGGGCTTCAAAAGAAAATTCTATGGGTTTAGAGGTTGGCGAAAACGTCCTTCCTGGAACTTGTACTTGAATCATCCAGTGCTCTTCTTCTGGTAAGGTGGCGTTGTACGTCCCGGTGAAGCTTGGTATTCCAATGTTAATGTACCTAGTGACTGTTGGAAATATGCCCAAGAGGCAATAATAAAATGGTTATTATTATATTTCCTTGTTCATGATAATTGTCTATTGTTCATGCTATAATTGTGTTATCCGGAAATCGTAATACATGTGTGAATACATAGACCACAACATGTCCCTAGTGAGCCTCTAGTTGACTAGCTCATTGATCAACAGATAGTCATGGTTTCCTGACTATGGACATTAGATGTCATTGATAACGGGATCACATCATTAGGAGAATGACGTGATGGACAAGACCCAATATTAAGCATAGCACAAGATCGTGTAGTTCATCTGCTAAAGCTTTTCTAATGTCAAGTATCCTTTCCTTAGACCATGAGATTGTGCAACTCCCAGATACTGTAGGAATACTTTGGGTGTGCCAAACGTCACAACGTAAATGGGGGACTATAAAGTTGCACTACGGGTATCTCCGAAAGTGTCTGTTGGGTTGGCACTGGGATTTGTCACTCTGCATGATGGAGAGGTATCTCTGGGCCCACTCGATAAGACATCATCGTAATGAGCTCAATGTGACTAAGGCTTGGTCACGGGATGATGTGTTGCAGAACGAGTAAAGTGACTTGACGGTAATGAGATTGAACAAGGTATTGGGATACCGACGATCGAATCTCGGGGAAGTAACGTACCGATTGACAAAGGGAATTGAATACGGGATTGATTGAATCCTCGACATCGTGGTTCATTCGATGAGATCATCATGGAATATGTGGGAGCCAACATGGGTATCCAGATCCTGTTGTTGGTTATTGGCCGGAGAGTTGTCTCGGTCATGTTTGCATGGTTCCCAAACCCGTAGGGTCTACACACTTAAGGTTCAGTGACACTAGGGTTGTAGAGATATTAGTATGCGGTAACCCGAAAGTTGTTCAGAGTCCCGGATGAGATCCCGAACATCAGAAGGAGTTCCGAAATGGTCCGGAGGTAAATATTTATATATAGGAAGTCCAGTTTCGGCCACCGGGAAAGTTTCGGGGGTCATCGGTATTGTACCGGGACCACCAGAAGGGTCCCGGGGGTCCACCGGGTGGGGCCACCTATCCCAGAGGGCCCCATGGGCTGAAGTGGGAAGGGAACCAGCCCCCGGTGGGCTGGTGCGCCCCCCATGGGCCTCCTCCTGCGCCTAGGGTTGGAAACCCTGGGGGTGGGGGGCGCCCCACCAAACTTGGGGGGCAAGTCCCCCTCCCTTGGCCGCTGCCCCTCCCTAGATGGGATCTACAAGGGGGCCGGCGCCCCCCTGGCCCCTATATATAGTGGAGGGGAGGGAGGGCAGCCGCACCCCAAGTCCCTGGCGCCTCCCTCCCTCCCGTGACACCTCTTCCTCCCCGCTTGCGCTTGGCGAAGCCCTACCGGGATCCCGCTACTTCCACCACCACGCCGTCGTGCTGCTGGATCTCCATCAACCTCTCCTTCCCTTGCTGGATCAAGAAGGAGGAGACGTCTGTCCCAACCGTACGTGTGTTGAACGCGGAGGTGCCGTCCGTTCGGCGCTCGGTCATCGGTGATTTGGATCACGACGAGTATGACTCCATCAACCCCGTTCTCTTGAACGCTTCCGCTTGCGATCTACAAGGTTATGTAGATGCACTCCTCTCCCTCTCGTTGCTAGATGTCTCCATAGATTGATCTTGGTGATGCGTGGAAAATTTTAAAATTCTGCTACATTCCCCAACACTGGCATCATGAGCCAGGTCTATGCGTAATTTCTATGCACGAGTTGAACACAAGTTGTTGTGGGCATTGATTTTGTCAATTTACTTGCCGTTACTAGTCTTATCTTGATTCAGCGACATCTTGGGATGAAGCGGCCCGGACCGACCTTACACGTACGCTTACGTGAGACTGGTTCCACCGACTGACATGCACTAGTTGCATAAGGTGGCTAGCGGGTGTCTGTCTCTCCCACTTAGTCGGATCGGATTCGATGAAAAGGGTCCTTATGAAGGGTAAATAGAAATTGGCATAGCACGTTGTGGTTTTGGCGTAGGTAAGAAACGTTCTTGCTAGAAACCTATAGCAGCCACGTAAAACTTGCGACAACAATTAGAGGACGTCTAACTTGTTTTTGCAGCATATGCCATGTGATGTGATATGGCCAAAAGGATGTGATGAATGATATATGTGATGTATGAGATTGATCATGTTCTTGTAATAGGAATCACGACTTGCATGTCAATGAGTATGACAACCGGCAGGTGCCATAGGAGTTATCTTAATTTATTTATGACCTACGTGTCAACATAAACGTCATGTGATTACTTTACTTTATCGCTAATCGTTAGCCATAGTAGTAGAAGTAATAGTTGACGAGACAACTTCATGAAGACACGATGATGGAAATCATGATGATGGAGATCATGGTATCATGCCGGTGACAACGATGATCATGGCGCCCCGAAGATGGAGATCAAAAGGAGCAAAATGATATTGGCCATATCATGTCACTATTTGATTGCATGTGATGTTTATCATGTTTTACATCTTATTTGGTTAGAACGACGGTAGCATAAATAAGATGATCCCTCGCAATAATTTCAAGAAAGTGTTCCCCCTAAATTTGCACCGTTGCTAAGGTCCGTTGTTCCGAAGCACCACGTGATGATCGGGTGTGATAGGTTCTAACGTTCGCATACAACGGGTGTAAGCCAGATTTACACACGCAATACACTTAGGTTGACTTGATGAGCCTAGCATGTACAGACATGGCCTCGGAACACAGAAGACCGAAAGGTCGAACATGAGTCGTATAGAAGATACGATCAACATGAAAATGTTCATCGATGATGACTAGTCCGTCTCACGTGATGATCGGACACGGCCTAGTTGACTCGGATCATGTATCACTTAGATGACTAGAGGGATGTCTATCTTAGTGGGAGTTCATTAAATAATTTGGTTAGATAAACTTAATTATCACGAACATAGTCTAAAATCTTTGCAATATGTCTTGTAGATCAAATGGCCCACGCTAATGTTGCCCTCAACTTCAACGCGTTCCTAGAGAAAACCAACCTGAAAGACGATGGCAGCAACTACACGGACTGGGTCCGTAACCCGAGGATTATCCTCATAGCTGCCAGGAAAGCATATGTCCTTGATGCACCGCTAGGTGAAGCACCTGTTTTCCCTGCAGAACAAGATGTTATGAACGCCTGGCAGACGCGTAGTGATGATTACTCCCTAGTTCAGTGCGGCATGCTTTACAGCTTAGAACCGGGGCTCCAAAAGCGTTTGGAGCAACACGGAGCATATGAGATGTTCCAAGAGCTGAAAATGGTTTTCCAAGATCACGCCCGGGTCGAGAGATATGAAGTCTCCGACAAGTTCTACAGTTGTAAGATGGAGGAGAACAGTTCTGTCAGCGAGCACATACTCAAAATGTCTGGGCTGCATAACCGCTTGTCTCAGCTGGGAGTTAATCTCCCGGATGATGCGGTCGTCGACAGAATCCTTCAGTCGCTCCCACCTAGCTACAAGAGCTTTGTGATGAACTTCAATATGCAAGGGATGGAAAAAGACCATTCCTGAGGTATATTCAATGCTGAAATCAGCGGAGGTGGAAATCAAAAAGGAACATCAAGTGTTGATGGTGAATAAAACCACTAAGTTCAAGAAAGGAAAGGGTAAAAAGAACTTCAAGAAGGACGGCAAGGGAGTTGCCGCGCTCGGTAAGCAAGCTGCCGGGAAGAAGTCAAAGAATGGACCCAAGCCTGAGACTGAGTGCTTTTATTGCAAGGGAAACGGTCACTGGAAGCGGAACTGCCCCAAGTACTTAGCGGAAAAGAAGGCCGGCAATACCAAAGGTATATGTGATATACATGTTATTGATGTGTACCTTACCAGCGCTCGTAGTAGCTCCTGGGTATTTGATACCGGTGCAGTTGCTCATATTTGTAACTCAAAGCAGGAACTGTAGAATAAACGAAGACTGGCGAAGGACGAGGTGACGATGCACGTCGAGAATGGTTCCAAGGTCGATGTGATCGCCGTCGGCACGCTACCTCTGCATTTACCTACGGGATTAGTTTTAAACCTCAATAATTGTTATTTAGTACCAGCTTTGAGCATGAACATTGTATCTAGATCTCGTTTAATGCGAGATGGCTACTCATTTAAATCTGAGAATAATGGTTGTTCAATTTATATGAGAGACATGTTCTATGGTCATGCCCCACTGGTTAATGGTTTATTCTTATTTAATCTCGAACGTGATGTTACACACATTCATAGTGTGAATGCCAAAAGATGTAAGGTTGATAATGATAGTCCCACATACTTGTGGCACTGCCGCCTTGGTCACATTGGTGTCAAACGCATGAAGAAACTCCATGTAGATGGACTTTTGGAGTCTCTTGATTATGAATCATTTGACACGTGCGAACCATGCCTCATGGGCAAAATGACCAAGACTCCGTTCTCCGAAACAATGGAGCGAGCAACCAACTTATTGGAAATCATACATACTGCTGTGTGCGGTCCAATGAGCGTTGAGGCTCGTGGTGGCTATCGTTATGTCCTCACCCTCACTGATGACTTAAGTAGATATGGGTATGTCTACTTAATGAAACACAAGTCTGAGACCTTTGAAAAGTTCAAGGAATTTTAGAGTGAGGTTGAGAATCAACGTGACAGGAAAATCAAGTTCTTACGATCAGATCGTGGGGGAGAATATTTGAGTCACGAATTTGGCACGCACTTAAGGAAATGTGGAATAGTTTCACAACTCACGCCGCCTGGAACACCACAGCGTAATGGTGTGTCCGAACGTCGTAATCGCACCCTATTGGATATGGTACGATCTATGATGTCTCTTATCGATCTACCGCTATCATTTTGGGGTTATGCTATAGAGACTGTCGCATTCACTTTAAATAGGGCTCTGTCGAAATCCGTTGAGACGACACCGTATGAATTGTGGTTTGGCAAGAAACCTAAGCTGTCGTTTCTGAAAGTTTGGGGATGCGATGCTTATGTCAAGAAACTTCAACCTGAAAAGCTTGAACCCAAATCGGAAAAATGCGTCTTCATAGGATACCCTAAAGAAACTATTGGGTATACCTTCTATCTTAGAT